>NC_087064.1:3942410-4216224 GCF_963678635.1 Symsagittifera roscoffensis
CTCAGATAGCAGATTACTTATCTGGCCGAAACCATCTAGTTGTGGGATATGTTCCGATTGTTGGAATTGTGGGCATGCTTCTGACGCCTGTTGTTTATAGACTGTCAATTTAAAAAAAGAATTGATTTGTAAATTTACAGGCGAGATGACAATTCTTCGAAAGCGACAATTCTTCGGTAGTATTAAGAGAGAGCAACAATTTTCACTAACCCAGGCTGAGGTGTTTGACTCATATGATTCGACCGAAACGGTCAAACGATGTCCGTCTTTCGTCAGAAATTAAGACGAAGGCTAAAGTCGAACCAAGGCTAAAGTCTAACAAAGACGAATAATGAGCCAAATAGGGTCGAGTCCTGGGTCAGACAGGGTCAAGTCCTGGGTCGAACAGGGTCGAATCATGAGCCAAACAGGGTCGAATCATGGGTCGAGTAGGGTCAATTCATGGGTTGAACCGGGTCGAATCATGGGTCAAACAGGGTCAGACGGGGTCGAATCATGGGTCGAACGGGGTCGCATTTTGAGTCCGATAGGGTCAAATCATGGGTGGAAAAGTGAATACACTGAATTTTTGTCGGACTTTTTTTGCTCGAAAAATTGTAAAACACATGCAAGTAGCAAAGTAGTCCAGCACTTATGTGTTTTTAATGTGCAGTTAGCTAGACCAAAACATTTTCTGATTGTATACAGGATCGACACGAGAAGGCCTACAAATGGTCCCAACGTCAAATCTAAGCATAATTTTTGGGGCACCGACAAAACTGTCACCACAAAAACACTAAGATAGAGTGCATCAAACCATATATAAACCATTAAAATGAAGACACGAAAGCAAATCAACAGGCCAACTAAATCACAAGCACAATTACCACTTACTCTGAAGCTAAAACTTTTGTTGGATTTTTTGTTTCGCGGTTATCGATCGGCGCGAAGCACGCACCATCAGACCACTAGTCGAAATTTTAAGCTATTATTTGTAGCTTAAGCTACAAATAGAAGCCTAAAAGTTTACCCAGTTCTTGGCGATTGGTGTTTGCGCCGACAACAGCCAGGTGTTTTGGTAAACCGTTTGTATTTCTTTTCCGTATTGCTAAAATTCCCAAAAAAAGACAACTCGCATTAAAAATTATCTCACAATATACCCGGGTTGACCTCAATACACCGAAAATGCTTATCATACAATTCCATACAACAAAAATCATTATCATACAAATTCATACATCAAGTGTATGGAGAAAATGCTTTTCATACAATTTTCATACATTTTCGAAAAACAATAGAAAAAAATTCATACCATTTCTGCGGTTTTTTGAGAACAGTTGAACAGACTGGTGACAAAAAAACTGATTTTAAATTTTTTTTGAAAAAAATGCTTAGCATACAATTTCCATATACGACACGAAAACTTTTCCAAGTAATTTCCAAGAAAATATTGACTTTTTTTTCTTTTCACTTAATTTTTTTTTGCAAAACGCTGAAAATTACTATTTCTTTTGTATGGCGTGTTTGTGTATGTATGCCTTGACCAATGTCTGATAATTTGAAAATTCAAAAACTTAAAATAATCATCACTGAAAAATTTTTCCAAAAGTTAAAAGTTTGTTACTTTTGTTATATCATTTGTGAAAGACATCTGGAAAACAATTCAGGCCGTTTTTTGTGCATTGTAAAAGTAAAACCGTCCAACTTTTGGTGCTTTGAGTAACCAAGGTCTTTGTCACTTGTGTTCGGTTGCAAACACAACCCAAAATTTTTCAGAAAATAAACTTAGAAACAAAAAACAACTTTTTGGTTTATGGAGAAAATACCTATCATACAATTTCCATTTATGGGAAAACGTTTTTCATACAATTTTCTGTACGTATGGAATTGTATGGAGTTCTATGGAAAGAAATTTTCCATTTATGAGAATTGTATGGTAAGCATTTTGGTCAACCCGGGTACTCACCACTGCAGTCGCGCCAACGTGTGGCTTGGTTCTGTCCAGCTGGCAACACGTATCAGCGCGATTACGACAAGTCAGGTATTTTCTTTAACTTGTTGTTGGTGCGAGTTGTTTTTACAAAAAAAACAGTGAATTGTCGCTTTTGAACAGTTTTCGCCTCACAGACTTTACAATCTGTACAAGTTGTTCACAAAAAAATGACGAAACATGCGTAACTAGATGGAAACTTACAATCTTAAGTTATACAAACAAATTATGCTCGGACAGCGCGACTTGCAATCCTTTGTCACAACCGTACGGCATCCATATTTTTGCTGAGAGGCCCTAAAGCTTTTCTAAAGATCCTTGGAACCGATATTTACTCTTCCTGATGAAAAAGGGGCAAAAAGATGCACTTTTTAGTCACAATCATAAACATTTAAAAAAAATTGGCACATTTTTTTATAGATTAAATTTTGCAAAGCTTTTTGATTCATCTCTGACCAGAGTGCTTTTAAATAATGATTGTATTCAAAATTCAGTTTTTGCTGCATTAATAGACACACCAATTTTTAAATTTGTTTTTTCGACTTTCCTTGAAAAAATTTTCCTCGGTGTTCTTTTTCTTACAGATAAACTCCAGCATTCAACTGGCAATATCTGAAAGGTTTTTTGTTTTAGAGTCTGCAAAACAATAAAGCTTTAAGCTCCAAACTAAAATAATATCTATCTTTCGACCATTTAAAAAACTTTTTAAGAGGGTTTGAAGATAGCACGCTGTTTCATCTCATCTGATTTATCCAGATATTGCAATCTAGACGCATTGGGTACCGTTCTTAGTTTTTGACAAATTTTTGTATGAAAAGTTTAATAAACTTGAGCGTAAACAAAAGAGTTCGAACCTAATGATTGAAAAAATTATAGATAAAGATCGAACTATTTGATTTCCAAGTCAGTGATAAATAATAAGAGATGTCACTGATATAAGTCAAAAGTGATTGAACAACTTAATAATCAGAACTGGCGCAGTGATGTTTTATTGTTCCGACTTTCGTAACAAAAGTAGCGGAGTATTTGTGCTCGGGTGGGTTTTTTTCTTCAGAAAAATTTCAACTTTTTAACTAGCTTTTTTTGACAATTTTTGTTATCATTCTAAAGCTATTGTTGTATTGAGCTTAAATTTGAAAAGATATTTCACCTGTGATTATAGTTTGTAAATCTTTCACAAAACACCCTCGCCAAGCACTGGGTAAAGTTTTTCGTAAAGTTGTGAGGTTTAAAGATTGCCATTTTGGCCAACTTTCGACAAGCAATGCGCGATATATTTTGCGCAATGAACGCGTAAGCGGAGGTTTAATCCGTCTTAGAAATCGTTCCAAATTGGTTCAAGAAAGCTTATAGGTCACCTTTGATTTGTTAATAGGAGCAAAACTTATCACTTTGTACTTAATATGGCGCGTGACAAGGGATATTTTTTAGAGAATCTCAAAATTTTTCAACTTACGTTTTTTTTTTGCTTAACTGAACTGTTAATAACTTTTTTAACTTAACTGCTATTTTCTCTTTAACAGGGGTAACTGGCTGCAATTTATGTTGATCAAAAAGACGAAAAACTTTTAAATGGAATTTAATGTCCATGTCTTTCCGGCAGTATTCGAATTTTTTATACATGCCTTGCAATGAGATAGGTAACAAAAATTTTTAATATCAAGTTCTGGTACTTTTCATGCAGTTCGAAAAAATATTGAAGTTAAATTAGTTTGTTATCTCACTCACCTGTAAACGAAAATTTGTTTGGGTTATCAAACTTTTGAGAAAAGCATTTTTTCAAAGTTTTCCTCGTCGCTTAAGATTCATCAAATCAACTCCAAAAGTACTCAGGTAATGAGTCTAGTTACAAAATTTTCCTAAAAATCCAAAAACCAACAACTAAAAAATTTGTTCTTATGAAACTTTTCAAAAGAAGTTGATTGTTATCAGAAACTTTTTTTAAAGGGAAAAACATTCCATTTAGTCGCGAGCTTAAACCGCTCATTATACATTGCTAAACTTGTGTTAATTGTAAATTTGAAACTATTCATAGTTTCAGCCAGAGAAAACATAATACAGCTTAAAATCAGTTGCCTCTTTTTCTCCTCTAACCTCGCAAGAATACCTATATACATTAGATCTATTGAGGCTAGGAAAAATTAGAGTAAGATAAGGATTGGTATAAGACTAAGAAGTTGCACGAATCTATACGGCCTAAAATATGATAGTTCGACGAACAGTCGGCGTACCCTGTCCGAAACTATTCTATCAGAAGACCACCCGGACCTAAACTCATTCGAAACTAAATTGAAAACATACAAAGTACTATGTATTTTTAACAATGAGCCTCAAATTTTTAAAAATCAGCAAATCGTAAGAGTGCTTTCAAGGAACGGTTGTTTTGAGTTTTGACAACGAAGTAGGGCAAAACGACGGAGAAGGAAAAAATATAAGGTTCGATTGGCTCTCGATTCGTTTGGTTTTTCGACGGATGGCATCTATTTGTTTTAGTTGCACTCATTCTTCTGCATTCACTAGCAAATAAAAACTCGATTCGCAAAAATAGTTAATCAGAAACAGGTACTACATAGTATACTTCTTCCCAGCTCCCTGCTAATAATTTCTAAAATGAAATTCAGGGTATGTTGTTACATCAACCCATTCAAAAGTTTAACAAATGAAACTTTTTGATGCCTTATTCCATGCACACAGCCAGTTTTTTCCAAATAATTTCATGAAAAATAATCTGGCTTTTTAGACAGGTTTTTCATATTTTTGATAAATTGAGCTCAAATACAAACAAAAACTTCATCTGCGACGATTTTTTTTTCTGTAAGAAATGAGGATTTGAAAATTACTATTTGGCCGACTTGCGATGAAAAATACGCACAAAACTTTCAATTTCCAATTGATGCGGTCCAAATAATTCAGCTAAAAATTCATTCAAGCTATTGATATCCAAAGTGTTGTGTTCTAGATGCAATTCTGATCCATTTTTAGACGGCATTGCTTGAAAAAATTTACTATTGCGTGGAAATGCAGGAAGTTATACTAGATACTTTGAAGAGTTGTCGGAACATTCAAAGCTTTGCCCTGACACGAGCAGTCTGGTTTGATTGTCTCAAAAATCAATTTAATTCAAATCAACATTTCAGTTCAAAACAATTCAGGTAAAAACTGCTGCCGGCTACAAAAAATTTGCTAGAACAGCAAACATCCGGTTTTTTTTCTATCGCAAACGTTTATGTCAAAAAGTAGTTTTATGTTCAGTTTTATTCTACTTTGTATACTTTGACACTAATACAAAAGACTTGGAATTTTGATGTTTAATTGATTGACAAATGATGAGAGATGTGGAAACAACAAAAAAAACTGAATGACTAAAAAATGCCGGTTTCGTAAGCAATGATGTAGCATTGTTTTTTTAATGATCAATTTGATCAAAAAAAATAGTTTTGTCAAAAATTAACTGTTTTTTTTTGAAACTTTCTTTTTGGCCTACTTTACATGTCAACTTTTGAAACGCTGCTTAAAATTTATGGAAAACACAATTGTCCTTCAAGAAATTGTACAACTAATTTGAAATAATTTTAAATCAATGCTCCTCTGAGCTTTTCTCAGGAGATATGAATTAATGTCTAATTGTCTGTGTCCAAGCAAAATTTGATCGATTAATCATTTTTCCGAAAGTATAATCAAGTTGAAGAAGTTTGGAAGATTTATTTGCGGGCGCGCGCCAAAAAACACCAATTTTTGACCGACATTTTTTTTTAAAACAAAGGGCTAGAAAACTTTTGTTTGCCTGTTTTGTGCGCAAAAAAATTGGTTAGATTAGGGTTCTTTAATGCACTGGGAGAGCTCGGAATATCAATTTGGTCAAAATAAAGTAGTCGCAAAAATGTTGACAATTTTTTGAAAATCCACTACCCCCCCCCCTCTCCAGAAGATCTTAGATCTGCCCTTGCTTCAATTTTGTCGGAAAGAGTTTATGGAACCAGTTTTAATTTTGATGTGTTTTTAAAGATTTTTCGAATTTCATCTTATTTTTTGTTTAATTAACAACTTGTTTAGTTTTCAGTTTTCACCTGACTATTTTGACCAATGAATGAAGAAAATGACGGTTTCTCTGCAAACAGAAAAGATTGTTTCAACTGACAGCTTTTATTGTGAAACCAAAACTATGCAGGAGATTTAAGATGGGATGTCAGCAGTGTCTTCAAATTTCGTGAAAATATTCAAAAAACGAAATTTGATGACCAGTTTTTCTCAACACTTAAACAACTTTTCGAATCAAAATGATACTCAACAAAGACTGATCAAGTATCAGGGACACACATATTGCGAGTTTCTCAGACGCTCTTTATTTTGTCTGCAATAGTCCACTAACTATTGATATAGAAAATCATGATAAAAATATATTTGTGAAAGTTAGCGCATCAATTTGATATAAAAAATAAAAAACACAGTGAAACTCTTTATTTTGTCTGCAATAATCCAATAACTGTTGATTGGAGAAAATCATGATAAAAAATATATTTATAAGTAAAAGTATTTATTAGCGCATCATTAAAGCATCAATAGTATTTATTACGCATCAATTTGATTTAAAAAAACTGTTTTCTATAAAAAGGGTTTCTTATTGTCTAAATTACATGCGAATTTTGAAAAGCTGCAAAATGTTCATAAAAACCTCAATTCTTGTCATTCAACAATTTTTTCATCAAAATTGAAATAAAAAGTAAATGCTCTCAGAATTCTGAACTTATGTCCCTTTATCTTTGTTTAACCAAAATTCGGTTGTTGTCATAAAGAAAATAAAAGTGAAGAAGTATAAAAGCTGAGACGATATGTTTTTGCCATTTCAGGAGTAGCGGTTGTGGTATATTTTTCAAAAATTTTGGATGTTACTTACCCATTCGAGACATCCGAGTTCTTTTCAGGGGCTTCTCCATCCCTTTCTTTGAATTTTTTTTTATTTTTCTCCGCCACAAGCCAAAAAATTTTGCATGCACGCTTTTTATAGAAAGATATAAATGTTTGACAATAATTTATTTCAAACCATAGTATATTTTATGTAGAAAAAGTCTAAAACAACTTTAGTTTGATATATTGCTAACAAATATATTTAAAAGTACCGTTTTTCTACAGAGATTTCTATTTATCACAAAGTTTGTCCCATTTTTTGTTTAGTTGCTTCAATTCCACTAAAATATCATCATCGCGTCCAAAAAATAAATTTCAAAGTTTTTCGAAAAAAAAATTTCTTTAAATGAAAACAAAAAAATACAAATCGTGATTAAATCAATTGAAGACTTGTGAATAAAACAATTTAAAATTGTGAAAAAATTTTTGAGTGGAAAATGAAATTAAATTAAAAAGATGTATATTAAATTATTTTTGTATCGCACAAAAAGCGAAGCTCAGTTTTGCGTCTGTGAATAAATATGGATAAATGTTCACCCAATTTTGGCTTAACAAGCTTAAAATGACCCGCTTTCTTCAATTGACGTGAATCACGGTATTTGAATGGAAAAAAAACATTCTCAGTTAGTCATAATCTAAAGTCTGATTGCAGATTTGCTTAAAATAAATCAATAAACGATGTTTGACAAACAAATTGCTTACCCGCTGTCGTAAGTTTCTTTTGATTTTGCTTTTTTGTCGCAAAGAATTCAAAATTTAACCCAATTTTGAAGAAAAACTTCGAAAATGCCTTGTTGTTATGACTTTCAAAAAATTGCCATTGAAGGAGAAAAAAAATTGAATGTTCTGCATTCTTCGATTTCTTGTGATAACAATGCGTGAAAAAATATTCTTTTCGGTAATTATGACTGTTTCATTTTAAAAGAACTTTTGAAAATTACTTTTGAAAACAATTTTAGAAAAAAGTTTTTATTATTTCGATATTATTCTTGAAAAAATTTTGAATAAATTAAAAATTTGCGCCAATTGACATTCGAAGAAGTTTCATCCTAATGCAGTAGTGGATTTAGGGGTGGGGGCGGAATTCGTCCCCCTGCTGCTTCAAAATGATCCCCTCTTTGTACAATTTCGAGATACTTATTTTTTGCTGACGGACCCTAAAATTTTTCTTAAAGCGACTTGGGCGCCGGGCGCCAATATGTACTAAATTTGAGGGGGAGGAGTTGTACTAATTTTTTAATCAAAGTTTCCAAAAAAATCCTTAAAAAACTTTTTTGGCCTGTTTTGTGCACAGAAAATTTGGCCAAAACTGGGTCTTTTTAATGCTTTGGAAAACAAAATTTGCTCGACCTAAAAAAAGATCGACAAAACTTTTGACAGTTTTTTGAAAACCCACTACCCCCCTCCCCCTCCCCTTCAAGGAAATCCTAGATCCGCCCCTGCCCTAATAATTGGGACAAGTTTTTAGCTTGTTGTGTTTTAAAAAATCAGTCGAACTCCAGAACTTGCTCTTGTTTTTTTTTTGTTTGTGTAAGATGCTGTTTAGTTTTCAGTGTTCGCCTGACAGTTTTGGCGGATTTCAAAAAAGAAAAGACGGTTACTCTGCGAACAGAAAAGAAGTTTCAATAGACAGCTTTTTTTGTGAAACTAGTGTAATGCAGGAAAATTAAGTTGGGATTTCAGAAGTGTCATCAAATTTCGTGAAAAGGTCTTAAAATAAAACATGCAGTCCAATTTTTTCAATAATTTTTTGTATAAAAAACTTAATGAACAAAAAAATTCGAACCGTTAAAATGAAGTAGAAAGGATGAAAAATTGAGCTTTAAGGAAGTTAATAAGACCAAATGAATTATTTGATTTGAATTCTGATGAATTTTTTGTTTTCAGCATCAAAGATAAAAAACCAAATAAATTATTTGATTTGAATTCCGACCAACTTTTTGCTTTCAGCATCAAAGATAAAGTCTTTTAAATATTCGGCGAAGAGCTTACGTCCGATCCAAGAGCATTTAGGAAAAGAACGTAGAACACTTCAGCCAGACATTTCTCAAAATTAAAATTGAAAACAAATTATAAATTGAGTAATTTCGTTTCCGACCTTAAGTTGAAAATCTTGAACTTTGTTCACAATGAAAATCTGTTACAGGAACAAAGATCGATCCATAATGCTTTTTTTTCGATGCACAATTCTTTCCAAAAACTCTTTCTCACCGCATATTCGTTGCATCATATTCAAAAAGTGTTAAACGAAACCATCAGTAATTTTTTGTTTTATCTGGTTCTTGTACTCAGTTTTTGCTTCTATGAATTTCTCGCTGGATATCAGAATTTCAGAATGAGCTTCCTAATAATCAAGGTGATTTGCTTCAACAGTTTTTCCATATTATTCTCGTGATTCTTTATAATTACCCCCCCCCCCCCAACCACCAAGCAGACCAAGTTGAGATCCTCCTCTACCCCAGCGCTCAATTAAAGAGCTCTTTTCTGATTGGCTCAGAGTCGAACTCGGAACCAATCGAACAAACTACCCGCTAAACTGCTTTGGGGAGGTGGGAGGACGTTAACTTGGTTTTTGTTGTCTTGGGTGTTACACCGCTGGGTTGGTTCTGTTACACGGTCTAGATTAACTTTATGGTAATTCGAAAACTGTTTAAAAGTGCTTTAATCTGATTGGCTAAGCTGAGTAACAACAAAGCAAAAGCGCTAATTTCAAAAAGGGGCTCTTAACAAAAATTCTGGTAAGTTTAGGAAGAAGAAAAACAGAAATAAACCAGCTCTGCAATAAATAATAACTTATAGAGTTTGGTACATTATTTTCTAAATTTTATTTAAAATAACCACCATTAGGATTCTACCACGATATTACATGTTAACTTCTTTTCCGGAATTTTTGATAAGTGCCTCTTTTTAAAAATAACGTTTTAAGGTTTTGCTTTGTAGTTACTCAGCGAAACTCAAAAAAAATGTGCCGAATCCTATAAGTTGTTGTGTATTGCAGGGCTGGGTTCTTTCTATTTATCTTCCTATACTTATCAGATTTTTTGATGAGAGCCTCTTTTTAAATTTTACATCATTTTCAGGTTTTTGTATTTATACTCAGCTTAGCCAATCAGATTTAAGCACTATTAAACAGTTTTAAAGTGCTACCATAAAGTTAATTTGGACTGTATAAAAGAAAAGACCCAGCGCTTTCACACCCAAGACAAAAAAGGCTAAGTTGCCATCCTCCACGTCCTCCCCCTCCCACTCCCCCCCCCCGCCCCAATGCAGTTTAGCGGTGAGTATTTTCACTTGGTTTTGAATTCGATTCTCAGCCAATCAGAAAAGAGTGTTGTAATTGAGCGCTGGGGTAGAGGAGGATCTTAATTTGGTCTATATATGGGGGGTGGGGGAGTAAATTTTGTACTTAGTTACGCATACACCTACAAGGTCAAATTTGTACCCGCAGTAACGAATCTCCCAATTTTGCAAAAGTTGGAAATAGTTAAAGAGATCCAGATCTTTAAGTGCTGCGAGTAGAGTTCATGGTCTGGCGTCCAAAACATCAATGGTCTTGACCAAATCAAAGAATCTCAGCTTCGAGCGCAAGATTATGTTTTCGGAAACACGACTTTAGTTTTGAGATTGATCTTCGGATTCTTGAGTGTGGAGAATTTGAAGTGCGATTAAGTCCAATTGATGTTCACAAGTGCTAAAGCCAACATATTACATGTTTAAACAAGAGCTGATCTGCTTTCGGAGTCTTGTATCAATAAACAAATCAACAATATTTTTATTGCGGTGGCAACTTGCGCATATTTGAAATTGATATTTTTGTTTGACTAGTTTTAATGCCCAATATTGGCAATTATTAAACAATTTTTGACGTTTTAAATCAATTTTCATTGGTAATATTTGAAAAGCAAATTCCTTAGAGTAACATTTGTGCGAAGCTTCCAGATTTAAAGATGTTTCAAATCCCAAAAAAATGTCGGTTTTTAAATTAAAAACTTATTTGCCATATATAGCTTGCAAAAAATTCATTGCTTATTTGACTGTATGAAGATTTTCATTGAAAAGTACAATTATTTGATTGTGAAAATCTGTACAAAAAGATAGAATTCATATTTGGGTGATAAGGTCAAATTTTACAAAAAAAAATGTCTATAAAAATGATAATATTAATTCGCTTCATGTTCTGTCATAATTTGTCATGTTAAATGCCAGTATATTACGAAGATAAAACATTTTATTTCGCTGTGTCCGTTTTCAGCAATTTTGCGAATGTCAAAAAAAAGACGGAAACAAAATGGGAAAATAATTTATTTATTTAATGTCCACAAGACTAAATTTGTTAGTACAAGGAAGCGATTAATTAGATTCCTCCCCATCTATGTTTGTAAATGTATCGCTTGATTTTCATGCGAGCGGCCCTCAATATTTACTGTTTTTTCCCAAATAGCTCTGAATTTATTTTTTTATTTACTCCCAGGCATAATGGAGTAACTTTTTTATTGCTTTTTCTTTTGTCAACATGGACAACATGTAATCTGGACACGCTCCAGGAAATGTGAGGAGTTTTCCCAATAAATCTTCAACCGGTACAATAAAATGTCTGTTGAGGCGCATCCAATCGGAGCCTTTTAAAAGTATCTTTCCCAATCAGATAGCAATACCTGTTGTGCTAGCAAGTCTGTGATCGGATCACTTAAACTATCCCCCTTTTTTTGCAAAAGGGGGAGATGGGTGAACTAGATATTCAAAGTGCACATCACATATACTTGACCGTTAAATCAGTTCTTGATTTGGGGGGGGGGGTTCTTTACTAAGTTCCCTAAGGGAGGGCGAAATGGGAGTTGAAGAAACCTGGGTGATCACTGAAAAGATTTTTTATACTAGTTGAAATCTCAATAATAAAAAAAACGAGGAAAGAACTGTTCGTGGTATCTTGCTATTGCAATAATCGGAGCCCAGTTTCAGTAACCCATTTGCTGGGTAAAAAGAACCGAATGTTACCAAAATTAGATACCACAGCGAAAAAAAGTATCTCGAAAGAAATCAACTCGATTGGAACAACTATTCCCCAAAAAGAATAGCCTATGTTGGATCTTTTTTGTTTCTATTGTAATTTGACTCCAAAAAATTTATTTGAATACACTCATTTGATTACGCTAGCATTATTTACGCGACAACCATTTCAAAAATTTCGCTTTATGGTATTTTGTCGCAATATGTAAGCAATATGAAGATTCTTCGATATTTTGTAACTCTTATTTGACCCAGTTTACATAAGTACTAACCAAATCCAGAAAGTTTCTGTTTTCTGATGAATAAAACTGATTTTTAGCACAATGTGACAGTTGTTTATATAATTTTTTTTCTTTTGAAGCATGTTTTTTTCTTTTCAAGCATGTTTTTTTATTATTTTGAAGCATGTTTTTCGATTTCTTATATTTTTTCTATCAATTTTTTGCCTGCCTAATAATGACTATAACCTCTGCGCCTGATAAGGTTTAACTATTTGGTGAAAGAGGCAACAAACAAAAGGTGTTTGTGATGCAAAATGTTATAATCGCTTTAAATTTTGGCCTAAGAACTGATAAGTCGGACCACACCAAAACTCAAGCTGCAACTGAACAAAACAGATTTTTTCACAACAAAGGACCAACTTTTTCCTACTCTCGCAAGCTGGAAAGAATGACAAAAAGAGATTTAGCGAGACTCCGATTCTCTTTGTGCTTAGGCTAAGACACGTCTCGGCTAATCTGAGCAAATCGGATTTAACTGCAATCTTGGGACGGATTGATTCGGGGAAAATCGGAATAGTCAGGTTTTTGAACATCTGGCAGACCAGCCAAAAGATGAACGAGATAAATGGAAAATTTTCGACGTCCTAAGATATACAAACATAAAATATTTACAAAAAAATGCTCGATCTGGTTTGAGTTTTCAGCAATATGCATGGCTGATCTAACAATACTATAATAAAATTTGTTAGCTTTCAGCGCTTCAACTCAAAACTTAAACGTAAAAAATAACAAACTGTATCATGGAAAAATTCTTCGTTCCAAAAGGGGAAGAAAATGAAATCAGAACATAGGCTGCTCGTATCAGCGCGAAACTCTGAATGTTCCGACTGCCGTTTACATTCGATGATAAATAGTCGACAAAATGCAAAAATTGGGGTTGTTTTCTCATTTTTCTTCACGTGATTTCCCACATTTAAAACAAACTTTTCTACTTCGTGCGTCTATTCAATTTTGAAAAATATAAATCCCCGTTTACGCTCTAATAGCAAGAAAAAAATTGCGCGCTATTTGTTCCGGTTTGTTCAAGTTAGCAGGTTTTTAACCCACATACCTTTTTTTTAAGTTGATCAAAGGTAAAAAAATTTTACGCTTGCGATTAGTCAGCGCTATCAAATTGGAATTCAGACTTTTTCAGGTTAACAACTTATTGAATAAAATCACTTGAATCGTTTGCAGTAGGCATATCTGTTCAATGAACCGCAGTTTTTTGGCTGAACATATCTGCCTATTAAATAATGTTCTTTTCGAGTTTATATTATGTTGGTTGGAAACCAATTTTTAACTTTTATTTCTTTTAGTGCAATTACTATATACCTTATTAATCAGCTCAAAATTTGACCAAAAATCAAAAATTTCTCGGTTTTTCTCGACACTATGAAAACTTTTTGAAACTTTTTAATGTCGTTCGAATCATAAATTTTTTTCAGTCGTGATTCGAACGACATTAAAAAATTTCAAAAATTTTTTCACAGTGTCGAGAAATTTCGGTTTGAACTTTTGATTTTTGGTCAAATTTCGAGCCAATTAATAAAATAATTAGTAATTACACAAGCTTACTTAAGCCTAATTCAGCCGTGAAAACTTAGTTTTATCAAGTAGCGGTAGTTTTTGAAATTTTTGAAGTGTTTTTCTAAAATGAAAATGGTGTCTCATAAAAATTTAACTTTGTGCTACTTCACTTTTCAAAAGTCGGAAAATTAGAAAAATGCAAAAGTTTTTTCACAATTTGAAACCGTTAAATTGATTTTATTTTGTGTTTTTGTGGATAGTTTTGACAAAAAAGCACCACATCTCTAGCTTCCACTATGAATGATTTTAATGTTCTAAGAGTGCATTTCGACATAATCAACTATTGAATGAAGGCTAACACGATGTCGTAAAATTTGTAGTATTGTCCAAGGAACCGAATTACAAGCAATGAATAATGCCTGCTTTTCACACCTCATGTTTTTTCAAGTTTTCTTTGGATTATATCATTTTTTTTGTAGGCAATTCCAAAAAAAAAAACATTTTGATTTTGGTGCAAATTTTTTTGTTACAAGGAAGATTTTCATGAAGTTTAATTCGTTGATTTGTTTAATTTGTTTAATTTGATGAGTGCACAAAAAAGCTTGCCAGCTTGGAACTTTTCAATTCATTCATTTTTCTCACACACACACACACCTAATTTAAATCAAGATATCTTTAACTTTCATCCTTTTTACTTTAACTAGGTGCGAAGTGTTTTTTTTTTTAGTTCCAGGGAAGATCTTTATGGAGTTTAATTCGATTGGCGTGGTAACGGTATATAGAGCCGGTCAACTCATAAATATACTAGTGTTCACGACCAACTGGTGGTTAAAATCGCAGTTCCGTTTGCGTTTATTTCTGCAGCAAATTAAAAACTCAAAAAAAGCAAAAAACAACGATTTTGAAAAAATACAATTTCGAAAACCAGCGTTTCAGTTATGAATACATATAACAGCCTGCCAATTTGGAAATACTTCCTTAATAATATTTTCGCTTTTACCATAAAGTTGATTAAAAGCGCAATTTTTTGATTTAAAAATGCAGAAGCAAAGTTTCCTTAAGCAGCATGAAGCACATTCAATTTAACATTTCTTTTTTGAAGACTCTTCTGAAAAATTGAAAACTTTGCTTCTTTTTCCGCAAAAATAGTTCACTCTTCTGCTACCAACAATTGCCAAACATTGAAAAATACTCAAAACATCATCACCGGACCTGATAATATTTCTCGTTTTTGGTTATTGTAAGCTTTTAGAATGTAATTGAAGTCTATCAACGCAAAAAATTATCAAAAAAATTTTTTTTTTGTAATTCAATCGTCTTGCCCTTGCAGCCCAGTGGTTAAGACCTAGTAGATGACAAGCATCGTTCCCTGCTTAGGACTGATTTCAAAAAGATGAGTTAAGAGGTTATCTAGATCGGACTGTTTACTCCACAAGGGCTGTTTTTAAAAAACTTCGCCCGTTCAGGTAGTTTTTTTTGGTTTTATTAGCAATGAATTGTTGAAATCATATGCTTTGAGAGAAATCCTTCAGTTAATTTTTTTTATTAAATACTAAACAGCTACAAACTAATTTCCACTTCCTTTGAAAGTATTTATAAAAAATTGTCTCTGTAAAATACCTGACCCGTTAGGGGACAAAAAGGTTTCACAGGACGGGCAGATGATAAAATAAAAATCAAAAAGCCCAGAGTTTGATTTGATTAATTTTCGCAGCCCCTAGTTTAAAAACCCCCAGGTTAAACAAAGCTGATTTTTGTCACGGGAAAGATTTCTGATTTTTGTAAATTAGCAGCTCCGGAAGCACATGAATAGCCCAGACTAAAATCAGGAACAAGTTTGTTTTGAACAAGCTTCCTTTTTTCAGACAGCTGCTGAACTTTTCAGCGGAGAAATGGGGAATTGATCAATTTGTTCACATTGCTGGTGAAAAAAATAAGAGGATTAATAAGTCAAGAAAGAGGAGTTAAATTCGATTTTTATTACAATTTTTGTCTCTATATTTCTGGATTCCCCTTACGTTGATTGGGATAATCAGTCTGAAATGAAAGCTAAGTGGGCTTTTCTATTCACTCAAACAAAATCATATTGATTGAATCATCCGCGAACCATTGTTAAAGAACAGCAGATTGTAAAAAGTCATTCAGAATTTAAAAACCAAAAAAAGAGAGAAAAAGTCAAGTTTAATTTTGTGAAAATCTTTTTCTCAAGATTCATGAAAAGCAAAGATTTCGAAGATTTGATTTTTTTGTTTCAAAAAAGAAAATAAGCTATACCTATTAAATTTTGCAAAATAAAAAAAATGTCTCTTTGTCGGTTACGAATATGAAACAAGCCTCAGCAGTTTTGTGGTCCAAAATTATCAAGTATTCCCAAAATTTTGTGAACTCTGCAGACTTTGATCAGCAGTTTAACACTTGAACAGATTTTTCACAGTAAAATAAAGACAAAAGGTAATCTAGGAGAAAGATTTTTTCGTTTGCAATTACAAAAGTGCTTTTTAAAAATGATTGAGAATGAATTAAAAAGTGTTGTTGATTATAAGAATTTGGTGTTTTGTTTTTTCAGGGACCAAATCAGCATCCGAATTCTCATGCTGTGCTTAAACAGTTTTTTTTTGGTTGATGGAACAAGTTTCGTGTTTTTGGTTGGTCATACGTCGCTGCCAAAACACACTACGTCACAAAACCATCCCTCTTTAATAAACGATATCTGCAAATTTATCTTACTTTAAGTCTTTATTTAGTTTTAGCTTCAGTCACGACATTTTTTTAATAACACATATCTGCGATAAGATATTTTTACCAGAGGCAAAAAGAGAATTGAAATGAATTTTTTCCTTTCAGGGAAAATTTTGTAAGTGTTAGACTCAAGATGAGCAATAATATTTGGTCTTTATTAAATTTTGCCCCAAAATATCCTCTGAAATAGTCTTTTTTAATCCCACTTGATAAGTTCAGACCCACTGACAAAAGAGCATCCAGAGATTAGCCCGGAATTAAACCTTAAGCCCACTTCTATCCTCAGAACTTCAAAATATCCCAAACAAAAAATTTCGAAAAAAAATTCTGGTTTTCAAGAAACTCCCACTGCTTTTCCGGGAAACATACCAAGTGGGTCAGTTATAAAACAGTTTTTCACACCTCTTTCACACCTGCTTTCTAATAAGATCACACCTTTGGAAAGTTAATCTCACAGCATTTTTCGCCATTTACCTGTCAAGACTCGGAAGTTTAACCCAAAAATTTACCCTGAAAATTGCCAGCTTGGCGACAGAAATTACCCGGTCACGCCTTTCATTGCCCGGACCCTGTAGATTCAAAATGAGCGAAATGATCGAAAGGGTAGTTGAAGATAGTAAGTCTCTAATCCTGACTCGCTAATTTTCAGGGCCTGGTAATCATTGTTTATTTACCAATAGGTGATTAGAGGCACACCTGTGAACTAAATAATTGAGAGGCGATTGCTGAAGTTATTAAACTGTGATCTTTCGTAATACATTCGAAACTTCCCATAATCGAAGTGTAGAGTTGAGTTTTTTAGTCGGTTCTAAGATTCTTTGCAATCCATTGGTTCAATTTTTACCCGGAATTGGCATGGCTGGAATCCATGTGTAAAAGACTATAAAGAACAAATCATTTGTTCTGGGCAAAGAATAGTCCAAAATAGCACAGATTTGATTCAAGTTGGGGTTTTCCAGCTATGAAAGATTTAGAAAGCCAAACAAACTCGAATTCGAAAAGACTCAACCCAAATTTGCAGCCCGCTGTCGTTAAACAAGGTAAGTGACTTAAGTTTTATTAAAATTTTTCTAATTTCCTGTTGATATTTGGATATTGCTACAAATAATCTTTATCTCGCGTTTTTATTGTAATATATCAAACAAAATACATGATATGAACTACTGGTCTTAACTAGCATATGTTATCAATTATTAATTTCATTTATTTTTTCCAAAAACAAGTCCTAGCGGATATTGAAATATAACGGGAATGTTAGTTTTGACACTGATATTACTTGTAAGATTACTGATACATTTATTTGAATCACTTTTTTTTTCAAATATTCAATTCTCGAACAGTGCCTCATTTTGCTTTTTAAAATTTATATCACAAAAATTTGAATCACTTCAACAATTTTTGAACGATGCAAATTGAAATTTTCTTACTGGCTTCGAAGATTTGGCATACAGGTAGCTTTCTCAAGTTAGTATGAGTTAAAAAAATAAATACTTTTTGGCTTCGTTTGAGAGAGTTTTTCATGCTATGAGCTTTACCACGCCATTTTTTTGAATTTTGAATTTTGAACAGTGGGCTTTAGCGATTGATTTTGAACAGAATTTAATTTGTATCCTTTATTTCTATTGAGGAAAAAAGAGCTTGATAACTTTCCACAGAAAAAAGATTTTGTTAACTATACCCCCCCATCCCCTATGGTACCTTGTAACGAATACCCCCCCCCCCTTTAAAGAAAGAAATGAAGGAACAGTTAAGCATATACGAATTTTGTACCTCGTTAACTATTCCCCACCCCTGTTGCAATGGGGGGGGGGGGGGGGTAATGGTTAACAATATCCCAGAAAAGTAACACGCCATTTTTGGTTCCATTTTTTGGGACCAAGAAGTTAGAGATTTCTTTGTGAAGAAACAAACTACTTTTTTAACTAAAACAAAATGAATCAAAATCAATCTTTTTCACGAATATCATGATATTTAATGTAAATCCTCAACCAGTGATCTTTTCAACTTTGACTTAAGATCTCGATAACTTCCGGTAACATAAAATTTATGTACCAAAATGGTATTTACGTATTCAAATTATGTCTGGTGAAAAAAAATATTACGATCGCAAATATTTAAATTATCAGCTACAGACAGTACGAACATGTATCAACCCAGTTTTTGCGAATCGCTGGTTGAGGATTCAAATTAAATATTAAGATACTCATGAAAAAGATTGATTTAAAAAAGTTGTTGCTATTTAAGCACAAAAAATACAAAATTGCATTACAAGTGTTTCAAAAAGAAATCTTTTACTTCTTGGACCCAACAAATAGCTTCTGATTTAAATCATTCCAATCTCCTTTGAATGTTTTTTTTTCAGTTCGTTTGTTAAAACTTTTTTTATATTATATTAATTTTCTAGAGCACATTAGCATGCTTGTTGAACAAAATTACCTAAAAACTATCTAAAACTTTTCAACTACACGAAAAATACAAAAGAAACAATTCATTATTTCCCAGAAATTCTAGTGTTAAAGTTTCCGGTGTTAAAAAAGCGACAAACATAATTGTCGACCTTTTTGTAAGTCGATCAGAAAGATTTTTTGAGCGCTGCCAGAACACTATAAAAACTTTTTTGACAAAAGTTTCTGCGCCGCAGGCAGTTTTTGGGAAAAAAACACAGTTCAAAATGCCGTTTCTGGCCACTTTGTGGATTTTTTTGACCAAAAAATTGCAATTGCAATTTTTAGCGCGCTTCCTCCTTCAAATTAGTAAATATTGGCAACCAAGGCGCCTCTAAAAATCATTGAGATTGATCGCGGAAAATGGATGTCAAAAAATAATCCAATGCATGGACCCTTTGGTTGTTGAGGGGTTCGACTCCCTGCGAAGGGCTTCCAACAAAGACCCCCCAAGTCCCACAAATCCGACCCCCCCCCTAAATATTTGCTTGCGGTGGTTTTTTATTCAGACCAGTTTCGTCTTTTATCAAAAATGTTTTAACCGAAATTAGGCCATTTTTCAGTCTGGCAATTCTCGATACCATCTGAAAGATACCGATGTAGAAAATATTCAAAATTATGCTCAAACAATTAATATTTTTTCTAAAGGTTCTTTTTCATGAAATTATGGCAATTTGTTAATTTCGAAACATTCATATCTTATTTTTTCGACCAATAACATCCACCAATTTTTTCTTCTCGATTTTGGCTTCCTCAAAAAAACTCATTGAGGATCAAGTGTGGTATCAAATTAAAGCCCTTTAGGTCATGATCAGGCGCGGGTTCTAGGGGAGGGGGGGGGGCGTATTTTTAAAAAAAATTGATAATTGTCGATTTTTTTAGGTCGACCAAATCACTATAAAGAACCTATATGAACCAAATTTTCTGCGCCACAGGCAAGTTTTTCAAAACACAGGACAAAACAGGCGTTTTTACGCACTTCTTTGGAAAATTTTGACAAAAGAATTGCGCTTTTCGGATCGCGATCCCCCCTCAAAATTAGTATAGGTTGGCGTCAAAGGCACTTTTAGAAAACTTTTAAGGTTAGTCTGCCGAAAATGGGCATCTCAAAAAAGTACATTTGGATCGGCAGTGGGTCGAATCCCAGAGGGAGGGCGTCCACCCCCTTCCCTTCTAAATCGGCCACTGTTCATGATTTAGATTCCGAAAAAAAAACTATTTAAAAAATGCTCTCAGTATCAAGAAAAATTAGTCTAATTTTTTTGGTTTTCAGGCTACTGACTGTTATTTTTCTAAATGAAATTTCTAGGTTTTCTGGTATTTTAAGAGAAATATCTGTTTTTTTACTGGTGCAAATGACTCATTAACCAATTCAGTCTCCAGTAGCTAAAAGAACTTTCAATTTATTTTTGTTCTTTATTTTTTTTTGCGTAGTCAGAACATTCTGGACTAATTGCTCAGCAACTGGTTATTTTTTTCTAAAGAACGGATTGCGCTGATGTTTTCCCCATCGCAAAAAGCGATCCGACGACGCAGGTCACAAAGTTTGTACGTGGTTAATCGTTGAATTAATCTTCTTAAGGGTGAGAATTCGTTACTATTTAGAATAGAAGAAAATTGTTAAAATTCAAAAGATCAAAATGAAATGGAAAGCAACTTCCATTAGAATCAATGATGTCCATTTAATTTTTAAAAAAATCGAAAAACTTTAGTGAACTTGAATTTTTTTGTCAATTTGAGTTATTCTGAATTCCACTAAAAATTCGCTGTGATTTTCTGTTCTTGATTGAAAATTTTTCCATCCATCTTCCAAAGTATCTCTAATACTTTAATACTCTCGATGAAGACCTGTCAAAATATTGAATTGGGTGGCGATTTAAATCTCTTATTGGGTGACGTTGACTTTTATGCTTAGGCGTTCTTATCGTCTCATTCTTACGCCCGGTAGACAAATACCCGGTATTACTCTAAATGATTAGACACCGTATAAATATATCACTTGAGTTATCCCATCAACGGGCTATTTTGAAGACTGGATTATTTTAATTGGGGAAAAAAGGAGAGCATTGGGACAAAGTGGAAAAATTAGATAACTAATTTTAACAAAATTATCCAGACTGAATTTGCAAATTTGCAAAAAAAGTTGCGTCTACAATATCGTTCTGTTTGAAGACAATAAATTATTAACGGATATTAACTTTTGTCTGATATGCCTGCAAGTTTTATTAAAAACATTTGAGAATATGTGATTTTTTTAACTTGTAGAAATTTACAATCTCGATTTTTCTGGTCAAAAGGAAAATGGAAGGCTATGATTTAGTATTGTTGAATGTTCGTTCTATTAAAAGCAGTGTTTTATCGATTTTTTTTGGAGGAGGAGAGGGGGAGTTTTTTCAATTTTGTCGACGCGCACTTCAGCCAGTCATTTTTATATTCTGAATTTTCGCGAAGCACAAAAGGCGTCTTTTTTGTAAATTTAAGAGGGCTTGAACAATAAATCCATTTTTTCAGAGAGTGCATTTTGCTCCAAAGACTTCAAGCCAAAGCACCCCCCCCCCGTTCAACTTACAGCCCCATCATCCCCCCCCCCCCCCGCAAAATGCGCTGCTGTTGAGAAATGAGAAACGTTTTTTTTTAAATTTCCTAATAGAGATTGGTTCTGTTGTTCTCTTGAGCAAGATATATGCCTCTAAGACTGGGACTGGACACCCAAACGGGGGCTAAGTAGCTAATCCTGCCCTCCTATCAGCCAAGTTCAATCTGGCCAAAGAGGGACTCTTCATTCGCTCCTATCAGATCTCTAACAGCAAAATCGGTTTCTTAATCGTGTTTCTATTATTTCAGATTACCAACTGCCAAAACCCGCCGCAACTCCGGCTCCCAAAAGCAAACAGCCTCCGTATTAACTTTGCATTACTACTGCATTAGATCTGGATTAAAGCACAGCTTGGGCTTAATTTGGGCACAGCTGGGTTTCGATCGGGTTTAATCCGGCGAGGCCCGGGACTTCTGCTGAGCCGGG
Organism: Symsagittifera roscoffensis; assembly: GCF_963678635.1. NCBI lineage: Eukaryota > Metazoa > Xenacoelomorpha > Acoela > Convolutidae > Symsagittifera > Symsagittifera roscoffensis. The sequence goes on from NC_087064.1 coordinate 3,964,287, forward strand.
CGCAACTTTACAGTTCGGGTTCCAAACTTTGTCAGAATCTCTTGTTAGACTTCACTGAGGGGATTTGGGTTGTAGAATTAGTATTACTTACTTGCTAAGTCTGCGGGTGATTGTAAAACGCGTTGCCTCTGTGATACCTCGCAATTGAATTAGGTTGCAGCATTCGTTTCGAGTCAATTAGCAAAGCCTGCCGACTTAAGTCACTTGCACGTGTTTAAGGGCGAAGGATCTGGCGCTTGAAATAATACCTGCCTTTTCACAGAGTTCTAGACAGATCGAAAGCAGATGTCTTATTCGTATCTGTGTACTGCATTTTCTCAAGGGTATAGTTATAAAATCTGCCCGAATATGCCATGGTATAAAGTAACTCCCAAAATTAGGATCACTTTTGACTTAAATTAACACCTGGGGTATCGTAAAAGTATGGATTGAGTTTAAGCAGTTGTCAGTTGTATTGTAGTAGATTATATATATTGTGAATGTGGGCGAAAGCCGAAATCAAACATAAATTTTGAAATTTTTCGGTTCACTTTTTGGGATTCGAAACCTTTTTTCGTCCCGTATTAAAAAAGGGAGGGGAAATTTTTTAATATCAAATGTTGAATTAACTCTTTGTAAGGGTGTTTTTTTCTTATTTTAGGTACCATAAGAGGGCAAATAGTTGAAGATATCTATTGCTCTTTGACAAAACCAAACGATTGACAAGTAAATTTTTTAATTAAGTTCAATTACGATTTGCAATTACGTTCAATAAGATTGATAGTTTCGTTTTCCGATCTGTTTTTTTTTTGTTAATTGGAACTTTTGTTCTCGATTTTCCCCTTGTTTCTTGTTAGCTTTATGTACATGGTGGCTAATAAATCAAAAACTTAACTTCAAACAATTTTCGAAGATGACTTTCGCGTATTTTTTAGTGTCGTCTTCGTATTTCTCTTATATGCTAGTTTGGGTTCTATAATATTGGTTACAACACAATAAGTTTTAAACTGAAAAGTAAAAAACTAAAAAACGGCAAAATATTAGTAATTCTGAACAAAACTAGGCTGAAAACAAACACTTTTTACAAATATTTTTTCGTTTCTAGATCTGAAGTCGTTCACAGCCTAAAAAATTGTTAAGCTATTTTTTTCTCGTTGCATTTTGAGAGTTAATTAAACTTTATTTTTCCCCTTGTCTTTTGTTATAGTTGACTTTAATTCTGTAGGATCTCCTGAGAAGTCTAGCCGTGATCGTCAAAATCACTTGAATCTAACAATCCAACATAACAGAAGCCATTAACTCTCCCAAGGAATTAAAAACAGTTATCCCGCGGATTCTTTTTTCCACCTTGGACGGTGAGAGCGGGACTCGAACTGTTTGGAACCCGTTTCCTGAGAGCCCTGTTTTCCATAGTCAAGTGTGCGAACGCTATCTTTCATTGCGACCTTTTGAGACTCTTGAATCGCTAAGTTATCCTTGTAATGTCGGCTCAAAACAACAAACAAGCACACCGCAAGAAAAAATAAACATTGTTAACATATATCTGTTTTTAAAGGAGTATTGAAAATTTTCGGTTTGAAGAAAGATTTACGGGATTTTTCTGTTTAGAATGCCACTGTTGTGCTAAGTCTGGATTTAAATGTCCAATAGGTCCACATCAAAGCTCCTCCAGTTACAATTTACAATAGTGTCCAAACAGATTGCGTCGACCAATCAGAGTCGAGATTCGGAGCTGTAAATTACAGATCGATTAAGGGGCAGCATCGCTTTTTGCTTTTTTATTTCTGCCGGCCATTTCACAATTACTCCAACCTACTTTTCAGCTGATATCAAAACAAAGAAAAAGCAACAAAAGCTAAAACTTTAATTCGATTTCTCAAAAAAAAACATTAAAAAGAGCTCATAACTTCTATATTTTTCTCCAAAGTTTCATCAAAATTTTAAATTTTGATAACTTTGCGAAGTTACTTGGGCACTTTTAAGGTAATTTCCTTTCCCAATACTTGCTATTGTTTTTCAAGTGTTCATTCCATTTTTTGTCAAAATACTCAAAAAAATACAATTTTCAAGTATTCCGGTTCTAGGGTCGCAATTTTTCCCTTTTGAAAGACTTTTCTTTAAGATAAGAGTCAACCATTCCTATAAATCCTTGCAACTCAAATCTTTAAAAATAAATTAAATTGCCCCTTTTCAAAAGTAGCAGTTTTTAAAATATAACAAAATTTATAATGTCCTTTTTTTGTTGAAGAACTGGAATTGGCTGAAACTTTAAAACCCAAACCGAACATCAAATCGGAACCCACGGATATTGAATTGACAGGAGAAGTCGTGACGTCACAGATCAAAAAGGAGAAAAAGTCGGAAAACTCGAGCCCAAACACCTCGTTTCCGGGTAAAATGACTGTCATCATGTCCGAAGACATTAGCATCTGGTCTGACAAGCATCAACAAAATCATTCCATTATTGGTTCACAGAGCCTAAGCGAACTATCTTCTGATTTCGTGCCTCCTAAAAACAACTTAGCTATGAACAAAATCCCGACAGCAAGCAACTCTGCGAATAGTTTTCAACCGACAAACCCTTGTTATCCATTAAGCAGGAGTTTTCCGCACATTGGGTTCCCTTCAAATCCTTTGGGTTCTTTGGGACCCATTAAGTCATTGGACTCATCAGCATCATCGAGTATGAAAGAAAACCAAAGTTTCCACCAAAATATGCCCAGAAATCATGCAATAATTAATCGTCAGAATCAGAGTATCAGCGCAAAAAACAACAATAATAACAACAACAGTATCAATCAGAATGAGCTACCTTGTCATCTGGAACCGCAAGGCTCTTCAGGAGTTGCTTTCTGCGAAGGATGTGGTTTGGCAATTGAAGATCGCTTCATGCTTCAAACAACTGGTAAGCTCAAGTTATAACAAATTAAAGTTCGCTATTTCTCTTTCTTGATTTCATTTTATTGCATAAAGAAAATAAAATTTAAGGTTTGAATTCCATTTTGAATGAAAATTATCTTCATTCTCTTTACCGATGAATGAGCCACTAGAAAAAAATCATTGAAATTAAATATTCTTCGAAAAAACTTTTTTACTTTGTTACGTTATCCATTCTCTAAGCAATATAGAAATTTTACGAAGCCGACCAACGATTTCTAAAATCAGTTGCTCTAAGTCTTTCAACATTCCAGATTCCTGAAACTGATCGTTGTACATAATTCTTTTATTTTTTAGACCGTCAGTGTTGGCACGAGAAATGTCTCAACTGCGCCGCTTGTGGGTGCAAACTCGATCACACTTGTTTCATCCGGAATTCGCAGCCATACTGCAGAAAAGATTACGAAAGGTCAGTTGTACTAAAAATCGAAGGGTATGGGGTTCAAATCCCGATCATGGCTTCTTAATCACAGTTAATTTTAACATCTTGGTGATAAAATCACAATTAAAAGCTAGCTTGCATGAGAGTCTTAGCTTATAAAAATTAAGAATTTCGCGGTATTTGCGCAACTTCATCACAGTAACTCTGCAGTTTTTATGACATGATCTAAAACGGTTTTACAGTGTTTTCGAGAGTGTTTCAAAATGGTTTTATGCTTTTTCACGTAAACCCGATAACATAGTTTTCTACTCATACAATGGCTCGAATGTTTCATGATTTGCATTTTTCTCATTGCGTTTTTTTAAAGTAAATAAACGTTAAAAAAACTTCATTTCATCAGGTATTGCGATAAACGCATGCTAAGTAGTGCCCTATTTGGAAAGATTAATTTTGTAAGTTCAATTTAGATTAAGTCAAAATGTAACTACTTAATGGTTATTTCAACATATAAGACCACCCTTATTCTGATTATTGGTATCGGATTAAGTTCAAGCGTTAATTGTCTAATGAATTTTTGGTTTCCCCACCTTAAATAATTAACCAATCGACCATGCTGTGTTTATTTAAGGCAAAACATTGAACTCTGTTGTTTAATTGCCCGCTCTTTCAAAATTTTAATAAAACTTGCCATCGAAATTGAAAAACAAGCATCAATTTGTTTCTTATCAGTCATTTTTCAAACTTCGATAAAACATTTCTCAAAGTTTAATGTAAAACTTGAGCAATTTGGGAAAGGATTTGAGCAATATTTAGGATAGGAACTAATAATGATTTTCGGTTTAGTTTGGTGTCGGGTAACTGCACTGGATGTGAGCTGAAGATAGCCTCGACTGAGATGGTTATGCGTGTGGCCGATAATATCTACCATCTCAACTGTTTCTCCTGCTCAGTATGCCGAATAGTGCTGAGAACGGGAGACCAGTTTGTGCAAATAGAGGAACAACTTTACTGCAAAACAGATTTCGAAAAACAATTCCCTCAATTCGCAATGCCAGGTGAGCTCACTAACTAACTGACTCTCGTACATTTAGCAGCGGCGATGTTTAAGTGACAAAGGTGGTCGTTGCCTCTCAGTCTAAAGGTCGAAGGTTCGAGACCAACCGTTATCAGTGATCTTACTTACTCCAGCGTAACTCCAGGCAAAACTCCAGGCAAAAATACTCCAGCGAAAACAAATTAACCCAAGAAAACTGTTTTGGATTTTCTAAAAAAATTTTAAAATTACTTTACCCCCTCCCCCCCAATCCAGCTCTTGGTCTGAAAATTTTAAAATTGCGTAAAAAACGAGATTTTTTGAAGAAGTTTAAAGATATGTAATAATAGGTAGTTTCGATTTTTCTGTCATGATTCATTTAACTTCTTTGATTCCCTTACCTTAGCTGAATATATTTCAAAAATTGGCTGTAAAAAACTTCAAATCAATTTCAACAGACATAAGCGGCAATTATTCAACCCTAATTCAAAAAACTGTGAAAATTTATTCAATGTAAATCGCGCCGATTATCTGATTAACGTTGAGCTTCGTTTAGTCTGTGAATTTTCTGGCAAATTTTCAGCCCTGTTTATTAATTTTGATAAATCATCTCCCGTTCCTGGCTGATATAAGTAATGAAAATGAAAAAAGTTGTCTGGATTTAATAAATCTCGCTTATTGAAAAGTGGGGTTAACTTTTCATGGGAGAGATTAGTGGGTGGAAACGTTACGGGCTTTCAACTTTTTTGTCTCGATAAATCCCTTATCTTTATTTTTGAAGCCTGCTAAATAAAGAAAAATGTTTGTATCTATTTATATCACGTACGAAACCCTAACGGCTATTTTGCCAGGGTTTTGACTTCAGGAAAAACACTTCCACAAAAATCTTAACATTCCACAAGTATCGAATTGCTTGTTTGTCTAGTTTTGAAAAATACAAAATTAAGATCAAGTAATTTAACGAGTAAGAGTTGATCATGACTTGTATGCTGGAATTCAAAGTGAATAGCAAAAATTTAAAGTATCCATTTTCTGTTTTCAGAAAAACAATCATCATCCGAAAACGACAACAGTCGAAAATTGTTCGATTCAATAGCCGAGAACGAAGGAAACTCGTGTTCCAATCAGAACTCAGATGCTTCCGACCCGAACTTAATGGACCACTTGTTCAAAAGTGAGCATTCGAATCACGAGCACGAGAGCGATCAGATCAAAACCGAGACGAACAGCGACAACGAACTCGACTCGGAGCCGAAAGACGACTCGGATGACGAAGCAGATCTGGAAAATTCCAAGGACAAAAACTCTTCCATTCAGCAAAAACCATGCAGAAAAGTACGTAAAATTTTAAAGTAATTAAATGTTTTTGTCTTTCTTAAGCTTAAGTCTTAAATTAGAAAATTCGTTTTTAAACTTTCCATGCAGAAAAATGTTTTAGTTTTTTTTTCGTTTTCTTAATCTAAATTTTTTGATTAGAAAGTTCATTTTCAGTATATGCATCTCAAATGATCATCAGAATATGAAATGAAGCTTGTATTAGCTAGTACATATTTTTGCCAGTTAGTTTTAGTAATTACACTTTTAATTAGATTTCTGATTAACTTGAGAAAAGTTGTCCACTGCTTTAATTTTCCGGGTCCAGTTTTTCACCGGATAGTGAACTGGCAATTTCACGCAACTAACTTTTCCTTCTTTCACTCGTTTTGGTAGGCGTCAAAGAGTAATTATTCTTCAAAAAAAGTCACTCAGCCTGAAAATCTACTTTTACGCTTCGATTCAGATATCATCAAGTCCCCCTAAAAACGCCTTTTTGCAAACATATTTTTTGAACACGAGAAACTAAAAGAGTCGTAAGCAATGCAGACTTTTACGGAATTAAAATTTTGGCTCTACCTAACAATTGCCCCCCCCCCCCCCCTTTTAAGAAAGGGGGCAATTGTTAAGTAGATTAAAATAACGCATTTTCGACCAATCAGAATGCAGCAAAATTTTAATTCTCAATAGAAAGCTCAGTGCTAATTTACTGCTTTTATTAATAGGGGTGGCAATTCTCGAGTAGATACCAAAGGGGGGCAATTGTTAAGTAGATCCAAAATTTTTCATAGGAGATGCTAGAAAGCATAATTTCATTTCTGAAAAAAAAGTGCAATTTCTACATATTTGGTGATTTAGAAGATTTGTTAAAACTATTTTGGACCAGAATTGTGTATAATATTGTTGTTTTTTTGTTGTTTCAGCGTGTCATTCTTACAACACAGCAGCGCAGGGCCTTCAAGGCGGCATTTGATCTTTCGTCTAAGCCGTGCAGGAAGGTGCGTGAACAGTTGGCAAGAGACACTGGACTGAGTGTACGTGTGGTACAGGTGTGGTTCCAGAACGAAAGAGCCAAGGTCAGTGCATTCAGCCGACACTAATTTAGGCCGAATGCGATTATGGAACATTTAAAAAAAAAAATCTGATACTATTTCATATGCGTAGCTTTCAAGCTTTTGAAAAAAATGAAGTTCACAGGAAAATTTGAAATTTTTAAATTTCTCTCAAATATAGAAAAATGGATAAATTGAAATTTTTTTTTTTCGTTTTCAGGTGAAAAAATTGGCCAAGAGACAACAACAGCAACAACACACTCACTTAGAATCGGGACTGGGTTCTCCACACTTAATGGATGATGGTGAGTTATATCATTATTTATATTTTTACAACTAATTAATTGATTAACTATAGTCTCCATGAGCATTTGTTACTTTCCTTTTCATTTTTATTCTTTAAAAAACTGAAAGGATTAACGAATCTTAGATTGTTTTTAGAAAGCGAAAGTGCTATTTTCTATTATTTGCTAACTAAGTCATCTTAATCTAACACGCAGTGCTTTTTCAGCCTTTTTTCACATTGGCTGTCATATTCCAGAAAAAATGATCCGAGGATTATCCATGAAAAAACATATTTTCCGTTTTTTTTTCAGCATGCAAGTAAAAACATGAAAAGAACAAGAGCTTTATCCAGATGTGTTTTGGCAAACAACCTCTTCCCAGCAAATTTTTCAAAGCAAACAAATTGCATCTAAAATTGAGCTTTCAATTAAATTTAACTAACAAGGAACAAGTGCTAATAAGTATAGGGATTGAAAAAGCAAAATGTTTCGTTAAATATACAAACGAGAACAAAATGTTGAAATGTCTGTTGACCAAAAATAAATAAGAAAAAAGTTTGTTCAGAGTACACTAATTCATGGGCGGACTTAGAACATTTTCAAAAAAAAATAGGCCATTTTTTGGTTGTCCACCAAACTAGCTGATTTTTCCAAACTCCAAAAAAACTAAAAAGCAAATTTCTGCACCGCTGGCAAATTGGTAAAAAACACCAAAATTGTTTTTTTTTATAGAAATTTCGCCCAAAAATTTCGCCCAAATTTCGCATTTTTTGACTCGATTCCTCCACCCACCACATCAAAAAAAGTACACAATGATCTCTTTGTTTGTTTATCTTAGCTTTAAAGTAAAATCTTTTGATGAGCTGTTCAATAAATATAACTTTACAAGCAAAAGCATAAACTCATTTTTTGGACATAAGAAAATTTAAAAAATCATAAAAGGGTTTATATTTGAAATTTTTTTCAGGTCAGTTCAGCGTCTTCATTCCCAACGAGGCTGGATTTCTGCCCCCTCAACTAGACGGAAGATTCTCTTCTCATCTTGCTCAATCAAATCACATAATCCATCCCGAGGGGGGACTTTATTCTCTCCCGCCGGGACTGAACGACATGTACCCCGTATGCTCTGGTCCCCCCATGGGCGGTGGAGGTCAAATTCCGAACGAATCCGAGTTCATAAACGCCACTTCGGATTTTCCCCAAATTCTAGACATGAAAGAATCGGAAATCTACAACTCGATGAAATTAGCCAATCAGATTTCGCACCCGGTTGACAAGCTCTATTCAATGCAGAATTCTTATTTCACGTCGTAGTAAAAAAGACAGTTTGAAACGTGATCGGTTTTCGTGAATAACTTTTCTCCGAAGTCACTCCAATATTCAATTTAAAGGCGCCAATATTTTTGACAAAACTCATCTTTAGAGATAATAAACTCTTAATAATTTAATAAATTTGTTTTGTTTTGGATAGAATATAGGTTATTTTTCTTGGTGTTGAATGCAATTAATGTTTTAGCAGCAAAAGCAGCAAATCAATCGCATTTAGTTGAGCAAATTTAAGTGCTATTTTTATGTTTCTTTTCTAGATTTATTCAATTAAAATTTATTCTGAAATATTTTATTACTGAAACTTTCTGGATAGGCGAAAAAAATTTGGATTCATGGCAGTTGTAAGCAATCTATCAGTTTCGTTCAATGTTCACAGAAGCTAAAACTTAAGCAAGAGGAAAAACGCTCAACGTTAAATGGCCTGAAAACAAAATATAAGATTTCATAAAGTTTTAATTCGCGGATATTTAGTCCGCCAATCTTGTATTCTGAAAGTTGGCCCTAAAAATTTTATTTTTTAACGACTTTCAGCAGCGAGATTATTTAGTGTATTGTTACAGATTAACTTCAAAGATCGAATTAAATTTACTCAAAAACATGTTCCAAACCGAAAATGATCGACGTTCAAGGCATATAATTGAACAGAACATTTCACAGGCAGTTAATTTAGGAGTAATGATTGGTCAAACTACAAGACTGAATTTGGCAAGATTTTTAACATTTATCTGTAACCCCTTTTATCATTTCAAAATTATTTGATTCCAAGTACTTCACTAACTTTCAAAAAACGCAAAACGCCTCATTTAAAACTTGATACTCAAGATAAAAAACTCTCGAAGTTTTTCGTTTGTAGTCAAACACATCAATTTTTTCTCGGAAAAAAGGTCGAGACAAGCTCAATTGAATTCAATCAAACTTATTTTCATCACCAAACATAAAGCTGTTTTGAATCATCGGCACACATTTTTTTCAGTGCGTTTGGAGAACAGAGAACAGGGTCTTTTTAGTGCGTTTGGAGAAATCAGTTTGTCCGACCTAGAAAGAGCTATTGCAAACTATTCATGACATGAATTGTCTCACATGAATTAAAGAAAAAAGCGGTAAAATCTTTTAATAATAGCATGATTTGTTCCGAACTAATGAGTAATAAATTTGACTTCAACAAAGTGACTTTTAAGTCATATGTTCAACAAATTGTCTTAAATATCTGGCGACCAACATTTTTTCTCGAAGTCTCAGAATTTACCCGCTCAAGGGAAAATCAGCCCCCCGTGGCAACTAGCCTTCACCCAAAAGGCCTCGCCTGATTCATCAAGCAGTTCTCGACAATCTCAAGGAACTCATCTGAAGTCTCAAAGGCCCCATCTAAATGTCCAAACCTCCAGGAGGAACTCAACATTAACATCTCAACTTCAAAAAACCCAGGCGAGAGTGTTTGAAAGTTTTTTTTTGGTCCTTTACATCCATTTTAAGCTTATGCTTGAAAGCTATAGTCAATTTACAAAACTTCTGGACCAAAACTGAAAAAAGCAGGCCTGATTAAATTTTTCAGTGAATCTCCCCCTCAATCAAAAATCATTGTGCTTGTGCTCGTCAGCCAAAACCCACATTGTGCTAGATTCTATTAATTGTGCTAAGCTTTTGTACAGTTTTTTATAAGAAATCTTCAACCTCCAATGTGAAAGGTTAGTGCTGAATTGGGTAAATTAATTTAATCCTCGGGGTACTAAGGAAGTGCCTAAACACAAAGAAAAAACAAGGTTCCCACTTAAACAAAAAAAATACTGATAGCCAAAACCCGATAGCCAAAACTTTCTAGCCCAAAACTAGCTGCTGCGAATTTTCAAAAGCCTATTTTTCCGAAACGTTCTCTTTAAACCCATATCTAAAAAAGGTTTTACTAGCCACATCTACAAAAGTTTTACAAAAATTTTGAAAGTCTCAAAAATTTTTTACTCATTTGAACTCTTAAAAAAAACCGTAAAAAAAAAGAAAGTTTCACCGCTTAGTCCTTAACCATAAATAAAAAGCTCATAACTGCGTGAGCTGTAGCTCACTTTGTTTAATTAACCACCGGGTTAACCCTCTGGCTGGTTGACTTTAACAAAAAATTAAACGTAACTTATAGTAAAAATCTTGAGAAAGCTCAAAAAAGCTTCATTACCGGTACTACTTTGCGATCGCTGCCATCCGAGCTCGTTAACTTTTAATACATCCTTTCTACTCTTTTTACTACTTTCTTGGATGGCTCCAACGAAGCCAACCTTACAACAGCTACTCAATCAATGGAGACGCCGCTACAGTACTTTCGAGGACCTTGAGGAAGAAGTAACGTAGCCGCGTTTTCTACTCAGGAAGCACAAGACTGCATCAACACTGCTTCAACGCTACGAAAACGAAAGCGCGACCTACTAATCAATGTTAGAAAATGTGAAAAGGTCTTAACAAACGATGGTTCAGTTTCCACAAGGTCAAACAGCCCACTTAGAGTGCAAGGCACATCTGCAACAGCCAGTATACCAGTAAGAATTACTACTGAAAGCTTGGCCAACAACTTCATCACTACGACGGCTGCCGACTTCTCAACTTACACATCCACCTACGGCTTGAGTACATTCGACTTAGACGCTCCCCAACGCTACAGTTTTCCACCTCTACCGGGAACCAACAGAGCTATGGATCAGACAATCAACGGTGTCATCACTACTTCTACAACTGATTTCAGATCAGTCTCATCGTCTGCAAACCCATGTACTTTCAACTTTCGAGCTCCTCTACGATAAAACTTCTCGCCTCCACCAGTTTCCAATGAAAATCACATTTGGAACGACAACTCAAGACACGAAGCCCAGATGTCAACTGGCAATAACCGATATGGTCTGCTAACAACTTCAATTGCAAATAGCCCTGCTACTACAACTGAACAGTTCGTTACCAACCACTTCAACGACCATCAAAGGACTATCCTACAATCACACGAACAACAACGCAACAGCCTTTTCAATAATGAACAAAGACAAGTCACCAACCACGCTACCAGTCATCTGACCACTGCCATCAACTACAGTTTGGAAGGATTCAAATTGCCAGATATAAAACTACAAAAATTTGACGGCAACCCACTGGAGTGGAACAACTGGTTCGAACTCTTCCAGACTGCGATTGGCAACAACCCACGCCTAACCCCGGTTGAAAAAATAACTTACTTGCAGTCATTATGCACTGATAATGCTAAATCTTTAATAGAGAGCTACGGAACCAATTCTTCTCAGTATGAACAGGCAATACTTGAATTAGTGCGTAGATACGGTAACCCAAAATATGTGGTGTCAGCGTTCATCAGGGAACTTGAAAAGTTTGACAAATTGATACTAAGCGAACCACAGGGCTTTATAAGATACGCTGCTTTCCTACGGAAACTAATCCACAACTTCGAGCTCAAGGGTTACACCGCAGATCTAAATTCTAGTAACCTGACCCGACTTGCTCGCTCAAAAGTCCCAGTAAATCTACTAATGAAGTGGGAAGAACACTGCGTGCTGCACGATCTCGATTATGCTACACTCAAAGACTTGGCGCAGTACCTCAATAACTACTCGCGAGCATGCGAGAGCCTGGATATAGAGCCCTCGACTCCAAACCAAGCGGGACGAAATCGCCAACCTATGAAACAACAACAACCCGACAGCCGACCCAACCAATTTACTTCTATGTCCAGGCAAAACTACGACAAATCTTCAGGCATATCAGCAAGACCAACAACTTTAACATGTCCAATAGATAACCAAATTCACTACGTTGCAAAATGTCCGGACTTTTTGAAACTTCCCTTAGATCAACGGGCAGAGCTGGTGAAGCAACATAAGCTGTGCTTCAACTGCTTAGGCCAACACAGATTTAGTGAATGTACATCGTCTAAGCGATGTTTCATCAACAACTGCGGAGGGAAACACCATTCAACTCTACACATCGACAAAAAACCGTTTCAAACGCACAACCAAAAATCAAATATTATGCAGCTTGGCACTACAGTAACCAAGCCCTGGGTACAAGCTGAGGATCCAATCCAAAATATGAACAACATCAGAAATCAGTTACAATTTATGCCGGTAACACTGTTTAACAATGGCATCAAACTAGATTGCTACGCCATACTCGACAACTGCAGCAGCTTCTCATATATCCTCAGCAAAACAACTGAAACACTTCAGTGCAATCCAAGCCAACAACTACAGCTTAGCGTACGAGGTACTTTCAGTAAGGACAAAGTGTCTTCCTCGCTGGTCCGGCTTGGTATCGGACCACATAACGCTACAAAACCTACTTTCACCCTACAATCAGTCTATTCAGTTGAAGCTCTGAGTTTTGACGCTATCGACGCAAACAACTTTAACAAAACGTGCTCACTCTACAATCACCTTCGACATGTCAACTTTCCTGAACTAGGCGACAACACAGCTCAAGTTTTGCTTGGCGTAGATGCTTTCTGGAATATTGCGGAGCGCGATATCAGAAAAGGTCCTACAGGCACCCCCTACGCTGTAAAAAACCTACTAGGTTGTACAATCACTGGCCCACTCAACTAGAAATCTAATAGTTCCGGATCAAATTCACACTCAACTAACTTCATTGATTTAAATGATCAAGAAGACGCTAATCTCACTAAATTAGTGGAAAATTTCTGGAAAGTAGAAGGATCAGGCATCCAGGAAGATAACAAAGCTACATACTCTGATAAAAGCAAACGACAACTAAAATTTATGGAAAAAAGTATTGAGCACGATGGAGATCGCTACAAAATAAATATACTCTGGAAAAACGAAATAAAATTGCCAAACAATTATCCGGTAGCTACAGCTCAACTGCTATCGCTACAAAAACGGCTCAGAATAGACCCTGAAACCATGCAACTCTATGACCTGGAAAATAACTACGTCAAGCCCGTTACTTTCCAATACCCACAACCTGAATTACTTTGGTACCTCCCACATCACCCTGTAACTAATCCAAACAAGCCCGGAAAGGTACGCAGAGTGGCCAACGCTGCCTCAACCTACAAGGGCGTCTCGCTGAACTCTTGCCTCGAAACTGGACATGACCTCCTGAACAACATGTTTGGACTTCTACTACGATTCCGGGAAAAACATGTGGCTGTATCGGCGGATATTGAAGGTATGTTTATGCAAATAGGTATTAAAGATGAAGATCAAAATGCGCTTCGCTTCCTTTGGCCTACTAAAAATGGTATCAAACAATACCAATACACGCGACTTATCTTTGGTGCAAAATGCTCACCATCCATTGCCATCTTTGCGCTTCATCAAACAGCTGCCGATTACTGCGTAACCAAACCCATTATTGCTCAACTGCTTCACAAAAGCTTTTACATGGACGACTTTGTTCACTCGTTCAACACGACACACGAGGCTAGAGACTCTATTACGCAATTAAAATCCTCCCTAAGACAGGGGGGATTCAACCTAACTAAATTCGTATCTAACACTAATGACGCAACCTACTCCATTGATGGAGGCGAAGTTTCTACTAATGCTACAGTGCATCGTGTTCTGGGTCTCAAATGGGACACAACTGACGATACGATATTCGTGCAACCAACAACCAAGCTAAATAATACTACATCATCTACACTCCGAACAGTTCTCTCTACAGTAGCAAGGGTTTTCGACCCCTTAGGCATCCTAGCGCCGTTTGTCATAAAACTCAAAATTCTTCTGCAAAACTTGTGGAAGTCTGGTATCTCTTGGGACAAAACCGTGCCCAGTGACTTTGTTCCGATAATTGACAAATGGGTTGACCAATGCAAACAAGTACCCCCTGTTAGACTGCCGCGCTTACTTGGTCCACAGTTGTCACCTAGTGATATACAGCTTCATGTTTTCTGCGACGCGTCGCAAGACGCAATGGCTACGTGCATCTACTTCCGAACTGCTTGTAGCTCTGGCATACACGCTACTTTCTTGATTGGCAGAACAAAGGTAGCACCACTGAACCAAGAGAGCATTCCTAAACTGGAATTACAAGCCGCCCTTATGGGTGCTCGGCTATGCAATTTCACTACTGATGAAATGCGATTAAAGCCCCACTCCACTCACTTTTGGACGGATAGCACTACTGTTCTGTCCTGGATCGCTTCACCTGGTAAACTGAAAACTTACTGCGCAAACAGAGTTGGTGCAATACTTACTTTATGCAAAGCCGAACAATGGAAACGCATCCCTGGTAGACTCAACCCAGCAGACAGTGCTACACGGGGAATTGAACTTAAAGACGTAGCAAAGCTCTGGTTGGTTGCACCACAATTTCTACTCAACAATGAGCCTATTTGGGGGACCAACGAAATAATGGAACAAAGTAATGCTACAACGGTTAGCCCCTCAACTACACCCTTAATCGATTCTTCCAGGTTTTCAGATTGGTTTCGATTAGTTCGGGTCACAGCTCGGGTTATAATTTTTGTCGATACACTTAAGGGAAATGGTAATCGTTCTACCACTATGGACGACCTAGAAAAAGCTAAGCTCCTCCTTTATCAACAATCCCAGCAAGAAACCTTTGGTGACACCTACAATCAACTACGAACCAAGCAACAAGTTGAAAACAAAGACAAACTGCAACAGCTGTCACCTTTTCTCGACAACGGTGTTATTCGCGCGCGAGGACGACTACGAAACTCACCTTTACCGGACGCAACAAAGTATCCAATACTTCTTAATGCAAAAGACCCAATTGTGCGTATGATGATCGAGAGCGCTCATCGCCGCTGCATGCACCACGGCACTGAGTACATTCGCAACTACCTGCAACAAAATTTTGTCATCATTGGGCTCCGAAAAACACTCAGACAGATAAGACATAACTGCTTTCTCTGCAGAAGATTCCAAGGCAAAGGGATACATCCACTCATGGCCGACTTGCCGCCAACTCGTTTCGACGATCCGTCTGACGACCCATTTCCGTTCAAAAACACAGGAATTGACTATATCGGGCCATTCTACATAGCAACAAAGGATACAACTGAAAAAAGCTATATTTGCCTCTTCACATGCCTCTCTACTTGCGCTGTTCACCTGGAATCGACAGACAACCTTCTTACGAACAACTGTATAACGGCAACTAGACGTTTTATTGCTAGGAGAGGCACACCTAAGCTTTTAATCTCTGACAACGCTACGTACTTCGTCGGTGCGCGTAAACAACTACGCTCAGAACCAATCAACTTCAACGAAACCACCGTAACTGAAACGCTACAAATCCACAATGTTGAATGGCGCCTAAATCCTCCGGCTGCCCCCCATTTTGGCGGCGTGTGGGAGCGACTCGTCTCATTGATAAAACGAGCATTCTTACTAAATCTCGGTTCTGATCGACTATCAAGAGATCTATTTGCTACTATCATAGCCGAGACCGAGGCAATCCTCAACTCACGTCCGCTAACTCATGTCAGTAGCGACCTTGACGACGACCTTCCACTGACAACCAACCACTTCTTAATGGGTCGTCCATTCGTCTACGCTCCAGCAGCAGCCTTCTACGAAGCATCTAAAAGTGAGCTGTCCAACAAGTCCTGGAAGCGAGCAAAAGATAGACTTGACAGCTTCTGGAGGCGTCTACTTAAAGAGTACGCTCCGACTCTCATCAGAAGGACTAAATGGACGCAACCCGAGGAACCACTCGAAAAAGATGACCTCGTGGGGATACTTGAGGACTTTACACCACGAGGCATCTGGCCAATGGGTCGAGTGTTAGAAGTTTTTACCGGCTCGGATGGCATCGCGCGCTCATGTAAACTGAAAACAGCCCTAGGTACTTTAACGAGACCAGCGGTGAAACTTGCCCTCGTAACCCCAAAAAAGAAGATTTAAGACCACTTTAATTGTTTTACAACAACAACAACAAAAAAAACTTGGCTCAACTCCTTCCCCTTCGGTTCCAAATAAGATCTCCCTCCCCCGAGGATATTCATGACATGAATTGTCTCACATGAATTAAAGAAAAAAGCGGTAAAATCTTTTAATAACAGCATGATTTGTTCCGAACTAATGAGTAATAAATTTGACTTCAACAAAGTGACTTTTAAGACATATGTTCAACAAATTGTCCTAAATACAAACCTTTCAAAATTTTTTCGGAAACCTGCCCCGTACAAACAAAATTCCTAGATCTGCCTCTGGGCACACATAGACAATTACTCGCAATGTCCAGTTCTTCAATTTTCGACTGCAGCTATTTTTTTCAGGAGAATTTGAGCTGTTAAGCCTACACTTCTCGCCCATTTCTTGACTACTCTTGGTCCTTCCGCTTCATAAATTTTGTTCAATTGTCTTTTCTTTCGTGTGCTCAGTTTTCTCTGTTGTACTGTTTTGTTTCTCGGCTGAATCGAATTTATGAATTAAAGCATCCCTACTTGATAAAAAAAGTTGATCTATCTCCCGTATAAATTTCTCCTTAGTTGGTCTATAATAGGGTTCGTCTTTTGTTCTATCTTGAACATTTATATAAACAACGGGCTGACGCGATTGGGTACTTAAGATCGTTTCTGAATAAAATTTTAACGGGAGAGCCAGAGCTTGTGGGTCAAACTTTGTGGCGTTGGCTATATACTTTGATAACGAGGAGTTGTCGTCATCTAGGTGTCAGTCTTCAACTAAATCTGGTGAGTCCCAGTCATTTTTCCTCTCTCTCTCTCTCTCTCTGCATATAATTTTTCTCCCTTTATCTATGAATAACAAAACTTTGTTTGATGAAAGATGTTGGGCTAACTTCTGCCATATAGTGTTCCGCGATCTTCTAAAGTGTGCTCCAAAAGGCAATTAATTTAGCGACTGTTATAACTATTTTCCTTGACAGTTAAGAGTTTCAATAGAGCTATTTCCATCTGATGTTGCTTCAACTTAAAGCTGAAAACGTCTAAAATATGAACCATTTCTTTTCTCCTGTCTTGAAACCCTTGACAAAAAGTTTATGCCTTACTTGCTATACAGAACTAGCAACAAAAAGGCCATAAAACAGGAGAGACAGGAGGATATTCTAAAACACGAAAGTTATTACAAACTTTATTCGAAAAAATTTTATGTTGTTTGAGGAAGTATAAATTTTGATGGCAAACTCGTCAATCCCTGTACTTAAGATCAACCATGTAATAAGGTTTACTTTAAGCGCCTGCCGGACAATCCGGTATTAAATGTGTAGCAATTGAGTACATATGGTGGCCAAAGGTATCCCGCGAAAAAATTGCATGGCAAAATTGAACCGATTGGGTGACAGAAGGTAAAAAATGGAAACCTATAACCACTCAAGTGAGCTTGAGAATATTGATTTCGGTCGTTATACCAAATCAAGAAAGGTTGGCATTAGGTTTTGCTGGAGAATTACCAAAGGTTTTGTGGACCAAACTTTTAATTTTGTTGGGCATATTTGCGCTTTCTAATTTTCCTTTATCGTAAGCACTATCTAGTTCTTCCTTCGAATCCATCTTAAGGTTTCTTCGAAAGTATATCGCATTACACGGAATTCCAAAATCAATTCGGACGGACCAAAGGTCGGATTTTTTTTCCAAGTAGGTGTGAAAGTTTGCCAGTATCAAGTTATAAAATTGAGTTTTGTCCCGATGTGAGTTCACAAAGCAACGGTTCAGAATGGAAGGCTAATTAGAAACATCAAAAATGGAGTTTTCGTTATGGCCCCACAAAACCCAAAACCACAGCTGAGATTATATCTAATATCTAATATGCAGCAATTGCTAAACTACTAGACTCTTAAAGCACACTTCGGGAGACCACTGAAGACATTGTTGCCCAACTTAGTCAGACATCCTTCATGAAACAACCAAGACTGGAGAAAAATATTGTTATTTATAGAAAAGGAAGAAAACTTAAGCGCAAAAACAGAAGGCCGACTTGGGCGCCACCAACTTTATCAAAGGTGGAACCATAGATAATGACTACGTGTCGTCTTCAGAGTACTTAGCCAGCGCTACAATTTTGGCCCCACAAGTTCTGGCTATCTGAGTATTGTCCTATCCAGAACAGAAAAAAGGAAAACATTAGAGATCGCCAACTAAATTTTTAATGAAATTTTAAATTAGAACAAAACTGCTCGTATCAGGGCGAAGCCCTGAATGTTCCGACTGCCTTTTAAGGTTTATGGAGCAGCAGAAATAACATAAAAAAATGAAATAAAATAAAATAAAAATTTTTTTTTTCGAAAATTTGAAATTTTTTATGAAAATCATCCCCCCACACGCCATATAAAGTACAAAAAGATAAAATTCGTTCCTTGTAACAAATCAATAATGGCAAATAAGCTTCGTTCAACCAATTTGGAACGATTTATAAGACGGATTAAATCTCCGCTTACGCGTTAATAGCGTGAATTATATATCGCGCGTTAATTGTCCCAAATTGGTCAAAATGGCCAAAATGGCAATCTCTAAACCCTCATAACTTTACGAAAAATAATCACAGGTGAAATATTTTTTTCAAATTTAAGCTCAGGACAACAATACCTTTTGAATGATATTAAAAAAATCCGTCGAAAATGGCTAGTTAAAAAGTCGAAATTTGTCTGAAGAAAAAAAAACCCACCCCGAGCACAAATATTCCGTTACTTTCGTATCAAAAGTCGGAACAACAAAGAACGATTGCTATTATAAACTACTAAAGGAGAAAAAAGTGAAGGAGACGGATAACACATTTTATTTTAAAAAGGAGGTGAATTATTCCGTAAACTTGAAAAAACTTTTATTATCAAAAAAACCGAGCGCTCGAAAGAAAGGAAAGTTCAGTTGATCAAAACCTATGCAACAAAAAGACCAAGATAGATGAAGAAAACGGCAAGAAATGTTATTCTTCGAAGCTCAAAACTCGAAGCCCGTTGTTTATAGAAAAATTTAAAATAGAACAAAAAACGATTTCTACTATAAACTACTTAAGGCGAAAAATATGAGGGAGACGGATAACAAATTTTACTTTAAAAAAGCGGTGAATTATTCCGTAAATCTACTTTAACCTTGAAAAAACTATTATAGTCGAGAAAACCGAGCGCACGAAAGAACGATCAGTTAATCAAAACCTATGCAACGAAAGGACCCAGATATTTCATGAAAATTGCGAGAAAGGTAATTTTTCAAAGCTCAAATTTGTCTAACAACGGAATAAATAGTCTTGATGAACTTGACATGGCGTGAAGAATCGCTGCGCTGCATTGAACAGCGCGCACGAGATTCTCTTAGGAGAAGACGAAGGGGATTGGCGATGTTGGTGCGTACCAAGGGGGTGTAGTTAACCCATCGGAACATTCCGAAAAAAAAACGGAAAATTGAAATTCAAGACCAGTTTTTTGTACTATTAGAAAAATCAATCAAAATTGTTGATTGAACCTCGAGTACAAACCAGGATACGCATACTGGAATCAACGAACCAGAAACAAAAACAGAAGGGTCGGCTAATCGTGCTTGCAAAATTTCAACAATTTACCTAAAAAGAATATACGCCCCACAACCGAAAGCAAGCTGCATCCAACTTATGATCATACACAAACCTTAGCCGACAACATACAAAGACAGTCAATGAAGTTATTAGATAGCCCGGAAGAAGATAAACGGTACCCAATAGAGCCAATGAAGACAGCGCACAATCCAAACATTACTCACTCAACATCGGAAGAAAACCATCTGGGAGAAGTAGCCCGCGGGTTGGCCCGCAAATTGTCTGTTGAGGGAAAATAGAACTCATTTCTGGCACTTTAATTATCAGGTATTCTCGGGTGGCAAAGAAAAAAGCACCATCGCCGACAAACTCACCTCCATTATCCAAACAGTCCGAATTGTGAAAATACGGTTTCGATAGTTTAAATTGATCCAGAGAGATAAGTAACCGTATGTTAGAAAGTTAGTCGGAGACAATAAATTGGCGGTCATCCGAAGGTGACAGACAAACTCCGAAGGTTAAATACCAGTTAGCGCCAGACAGCTAAATGAATTAAGTAGCACAACTAGAAATGGAACATGAACTAATTTAGATACTATGACATTTCCCTCCTAGTAAAATTCATGACTCTAATTAAGTTATCCAATGAAATGCTGTTATCAATAAATCAATAGGAATCATAATAAGTTTTAAATAGAGTTTTGTCAATCAACTACCCCAACATTTTGAAACGTAAACTTTTGAGTTTTTGCCGTTGCACAGCATGCCCTCTCCCTGGACCTCCACATTTCAGAAAGTTTTATAAGTTTGTTACTCATGTTCTTTTTACTCTTTTTCTTCAACTGCTCCCGCTTTGTCCGTCTTTCTAATGTTGTCAATTATGACTGCCCCCATCTTAGTCACTGCTGTTCGTTTCCTGCCCGACCGTCTTGAACTAGTTTCGTCGACTGAACTAGCCGAATCTTGGCTTGAATAGGAAACAAATCGTTGTTTCAGACCCCGCTTCCCCCCCCCCCCCCCGATTACTGGCATTTGTTCTGCCTCGCGCTCCGTCTCTTGTGGTTCGATTCCTTCGGTATTTTTTCTTCCCCGATCATTCCCGATTTCTGTTTCACGTGCCAACGTGTACTCCGTTGCCGTCTCATAATTGCTGGGACGAACTGTGATGATTTCGGGTTGAACTTGATCCGGTCCCCCACTAGATGTTCCCTGTCCATCTTCTCCACCGTTTGCTCGCCCACTTGTCTGTTTACCAACTTGTTTAGTTGTGCTTAACGGTAAATGGTCCTCCGACTCTGATTCTGAGTCTTCTGCGAATTCCAAATTTTGGAATCGTGATCTCTTCCCCATGGTGCAGTGAAAAGTTCCCTTGGTGCCTTTCGAACTGACTGGTTGATTGCTACTCGTTAGTAGCTTCCGTTTCAAATCCCACGGATTTGTCCCGGCGCCCGTTTTTTCGGAAGTTTTGCTTTCCTGAGTGCTACTCCTGATTTCCTAAGCACCGCACCGTTACTCATTTTAATAGTTTGTTCAGTTTGATCAACTATATTGGATTTTACTGGTCTATACCTATTCATAATCCGGTCCCCGGTCTTCTGCATTACGACTGCCGGTGGTATTTCGACTGGATCATTTGGTGCTCGTACAATTCCAGGTTCATCATCCTGATTAGCAGCTTGGTCCTCGGCCAGTTTCAATGGATGTCGCCTGTTTTTCTGATCATACTCTGTGTCAAATCGGACTCCCCAGTTTGTATCCATGGGCTCCGGCATTGCTTGGGCGTTTGGGTCTCGTTCATCTAAACAGGCAGATTTTGATCGTACTACATTTTCCCAATGTAGATTCCATAATGAAGGCTTTTTAGTCAAGTTTCTGAGAACCGTGTTAGCTTCCCGACCGTGGTGCGCTTCGAACGGTGTTATGTTGAGAGTGGCGCTTTTAGCGAATCTTAAAGCCCCGAGGGCTCTTTCAACCATCCGATCCAGGGGTTCCGGTTTATCCTCCCGCGCATACGTAAGGACTGAACTCTTGATGCTGCCAATCGTGCGTTCGACACATCCTGTTGCCCTGTGATCGTTAACCGGCGATATGAGAATCTCAATTCCTTGTTTATGACAGAAGGCCCGAACCTCCTTGGACATAAAGTTTGTTCCTTGGTCAACTCGAATTTGACGCGGAACTTCGTGGGCAATAATGTATGCTTTTAGAAATTTAATGATTTTATCCGACCGGTTCGAATTACAGACCATAGCCGATGGCCAACGAGAAAACCGATCCACTGCCACTAAAACATACTTTTTAGACTCCTTCAATTAATTAATGGGCCCCCAAAAATCCAGTTGGACCGACTCATTCGGTTCTTTCGGCTCAGGTATTTTCCCAATATCATTTTTCGAACACATACTTTTCAAGTTCTTACCAGCTAATGTGCATTCCTGCCAATTCCCGGCGATAGTCGCTAAGCTTCGGAACATGTACGGGTACCAGATGTCTTTGGCCGCGTCGTACATACTCGATTTCCCGTGGTGATAGTAATGCAACCGATTGTTCACCGCCGCTTACAGGCTGTTAGGGATCACTATCCTCTCGTCCATCCATAGGCATCCGTCTCTTACATGAAAGTCCTGAGTATACTGTGCATAGTACTTACTCATCGCTGCAATTTTTGAGTGTAACTGAGGGTATCGAAGATTAAACAATTCGGAAAGGGCGGTTTGTTTGCTTACAACTTTGCAATTTCTAGGAATTACGGACATAACTCTATTTTCTGGAATAACCGGTGGATAACTTTTGCCAGGGTAAACTGACGGAATGGAAATGATGGTGTTTGTTTTAGTGCTCCGGACTTCTGTTGTAATCGCCTGCATATCCTGATCAATCTCCTCTATTTCATCGCTACTACTAATGCTGGGGTGTCGTTCCAATAGTTTGCATATTTTTTCTCTCCATAATTGAATTATTTTTAGAATTTTGAATGATTGTATTTAAAGAATTTAAGTAATCAAAGTTAGCTTCAATAATAGTCCCAACTAAATTTCCACTAGACTTAATTGACTTGCCGGAAATGCAATTCGTCGCTCTGTGATTGGTCCAATTTTCACAGCATGATCGTTCGCCCTCTCCCGGTCGTTTCCTATTCGATATATTACAAACGCGTCTATTATTAGTAACCGGTGGAAACTCGAGTCTATTTTTGGAGACAGGTTTTTTTTCAAATCCGAGGGCGGATCTAATTTTGCTAATTTTCGCCACCGTGAACATACTGTCGTAGGTGCTAACCGGTTGAGCATCCAAGCTGGGATGCCTCGATAGGTAATCTGCGAGTCCAAATTTTTGCTCCGGGTTTTTGCTCTACTTGAAAATCGAACGGGATTAGACGATCTAACCATCTGGTTAATCTGCTGAACATTGTTTTGTTCTTTTTGTTGTTCCCATTTAGCAATGATACAAGTGCTTTATGGTCCGTAACGATTAAAAATTTTCACCCCAACACATAGTTTCGGAAATACTCCGCCCCCCACACAACTGCAAGCATTTCTAATTCAATCGTTGAGTATTTTTTTCTGCCTCGTTTAAGTACCGGGATGCGAAAGATATCGGCCTCCAGCCGTCGGAATTTAGTTGCTCAAGAACCGCTCCGAGCCCGTTATGACTCGCGTCGCATACGATTCTTGTGTCACGATGTATATCGGAATGCCGAAGTTCTACTATATTAGCCAACTGTTTTTTTAGATTTTCGAACGACATTTGACATTCACTGTTCCAAATATATTCGTTTTTCCTACTTTAAAGAGGGCGTAACGAGGCTGATGATTCCGCGAGGGCTGGAAGGTATTTGTGCAGGCTGTGGATAGAACCCATAAATGATTTTAGCTGCGACACCGTTTTTGGTGCCTTTAGCGATTCGATCGGTTCCGTTTTTCGGATTAATGGTGTTATTCCGGTACAGGTTATTTTATGCCCCAACCATTCACATTCTTTACGCGCAAATTGGCATTTAGTAAGTTTAAGCGACATATTCTCGCGATCTAACTTCCGCAAGATTCTTTCGACCGCCGAGATATGCTCAATCTCCGTGCCTTTGGTGACCACTTAAATGTCATCAATAAAAGCGTGCGCCTGCGGAAATTCAGAAAGGATTGTATCCATCACTCTTTGAAATTCCGCTGGCATTGTTGTAAGGCCGTAGTACCCCGTTTGAAAGCGATACGTGCCCGTTGATTGTCCTCCCACCAGCGAAAAATTGCATTGAACGCTCGTTTCCGGGCTAAGTGGTAATTGACCGTACGCATACGTAAGATCCATGGTAGAGAAATATACATCTCCTGGTTTCCGTTCGCTTATCGTTTGGCCCACCGTATCCATGAGCTCTTCAATATTCGGCATTTGGTATTTATTCTTGTGGACTTGCTTGTTCAACTCCCGGGATTCTAACGCTAATTTTACTGATCCGTCCTTTTTCACCGTTATTACAATCGGAGAAACAAAATACTTGTCCGAACATTCGTTCAGTTTTTCGATGTGTCCTTGTCGTAAAAGGTTATTAATTTCTTTATCGACCTTATCCTGCAATGTGATGGGCACTCTGCGTCCTTTTTGTTGAATCGGCCTTAACGTTTCGAAAAAATCCGCGTGTACCTTATATTTCTTAATTTTCCCGACTCTGTTAAAAAGGTTGTTAAATTGCTTACTGAAATAAGTCTGTCAGGGGTCTAACGAGTCTTCCTCCTCTGTTGCTTCGGGCCCCGCTTGTTCTCCCTGCACCGACATCACGTTCTCCTTCGGTACCTTCTGTTTCCGTAATCCCTGAACTCATCGTCCTCCGGTGCTGGTGCCTTTACGTTCACGCCTGCGGTGCCCAATGTCCGTTTCAATTCTCCAATGGTGAATATTGAAATTGGTGATCCACTATCTATCCAGACATTCGTTTGCTTCCCATTTACTTTGATTGGTAGTCGAGCGCCTGCCACCTTCAATTCCGTCTCTTTCCGAGATTTGATAGCCATTACAACATAGTCTCCTGAGCTATCCGAATCCCATGATCGTTGCTTCCTTGCCGGTGTGTTAACCCAGCCTACGGAATTTTCATGTTGTGAATGAGTATCCTCCGCGTCGCCTATTTCACTAGCTTCCATGTCCTCCTGATTTTGGATTAGTCCCACTGCCGGTCTTCCCCGATTGTTCCGCTTCCCCCGACAAGTTCTCTCGTAATGTCCCGTTTTTTGGCAGAAATTACACGTAGCATTTTTGGCTGGACATTGAGTAAGGTGTTCCGGCGTAAAATTGGGTTGACCACAATTATAGCATCTTCTAGAACCGCCCCCTCTCATCTCCGCTCGTCCTCTGAACGATCCACAGCCACGCTGTCTATTGTTTCTGTATCCTCCCCGGATTGTTCCCACCGGTTCCGTTTTAATCTGAAACGCTCAAGTCCCGGTGGTGCCACTAGTTGTTGCTCCCCCGGTTGCCGATCCGTATGACTTAGCATATTTGTATCCACGTTCATATGACAGTGCAATACGGTACACCTCCTCTGGTGTCTTCGTCGAGCGGCATAACTCATTTTGGGCCTCCCTATTGTTCATGTTTACAATGAACACATCCCGCAGATTTCTGGTCTCCAACGTTCCAAAATTACATCGAGCGGCCAGCCCGCTTAACACTGAATGGAACTGCTCCAAGGATTCTCCTATATGTTGCTTCCGTGCCAATAATTGTTCCGTTCCTTTTTAAATTCGTTTCGATGGTATCTAATACTCGAGAGTACCTTGTTGTAGATAAATCCAGATGTGGTTTCCTCTTATGTAACTCATCTTGTCCTTTCTCCCACAGACACAAATACAAGTTTCAGATAAGTATTTGCTCCGACGCCAGGCGATTCTTTCCGTCTACCTCCTCCGGTAATGCTGCAACCTGCGCTGCGGTTAACGTACTGGCATAATAAAAATTCTTCGGATTTAGGCCACGATCCCCCATTGAAAACGATTAAACCAAAACTCCCATAGCATTGGTGGCTCTGCAAACGTCGAGGGCCAAAACGATGTAATTCCCAGTGGGTTTTTCCCCCCACTTTGGCCTGCTGTCTGCGCCATGTGAAAATACGGTTTCGATAGTTTAAATTGATCCAGAGAGATAAGTAACCGTATGTTAGAAAGTTAGTCGGAGACAATAAATTGGCGGTCATCCGAAGGTGACAGACAAACTCCGAAGGTTTAATACCAGTTAGCGCCAGACAGATAAATGAATTAAGTAGCACAACTAGAAATGGAACATGAACTAATTCAGATACTATGACAGAATCATTAATCGAAGCTCCAGACCCCTGAGAAACAAACAACCTCAGAACTTGATGGCAAAGCAAGTCTTCACAAGTGTTTTTGAATTGCAAACATGATAGGATTGGCAAATATAAGGCAACTTGCTTAAAAATGCCAACTGTCAGAAACCTCAAAGCCCTAACAATCAAAATTGAAAATCCGCCTGATCTTTCTCCGTTAAAACACTCTTCCTTGACCAGACAAAATGTTTTTGATGAACATTAGGAAAACTCAGATCTATATTTTGTTTCACCAGCTGATTCTTTGAAAAGTGCGAATTCTGAACCGACAGTCAAACAACAACAGTAGCGATTTAAAAATCCAAACCGACATACCAAACTGGATGAACGAACGAAACATCGATTCTTGAAGCTACAGAATTTCTAGGACGATATCTGACGCTTGAAGATTTCCCAAATTGGACGTCCGACAAAACTGCTCGACGAGGTTTGGTCTAAATTTCAAAACTTAAAAGTTTTCAATTGTGCCCTATATGAGGCCTATAAAGTGTATGATTCTTTCTGTGTTTCGTTCCGTCGGTTATGTTTTTTTTTCATTAGTGCTGCGTATCATTTTCATTTTGTTGACCATTATTATTACCTGTTTTTTCCTGCGTTTTACCATTTTTCGAGCCTACCAGATGGCACACCATACTTTGATTTGTGAACTTATTTTTTTTTCTGATAATATCAGTTTGTATGCTTATTTTTTTCTGATAATATCAGTTTGTTCCCTGTTGGAACTTTGAATTTCGAGAATGATCAGCCAATCTTTGCAAAACCTGTGAAAGGTCATGTTTTATCTGTACCTAATGCCAACCAGTTTACCATAAGTTCAAGTTAGAACCGTAACTTAAGGTGTAAGACCATACCTTTCTTCCGGGTTTCTTTCCTTACTACCACTGATCGTCTTTCTGGGGCAATAGAACAATTGTTTTTTCATTCGACTAAATTCTCTATCCATCGGAAATTTTTCCAAAAGATCTGTCAGATACTTCTCAGATGGTACCATTTTTTAACCTCAAAACCCTTTTCTATTATATGATTTAAATCACACTATGTGATTCATACTGTCATAGTATCTAAATTTAGTTCAAGTTCCATTTCTAGTTGTGCTACTTAATTCATTTATCTGTCTGGCGCTAACTGGTATTTAACCTTCGGAGTTTGTCTGTCACCTTCGGATGACAGCTATTTTATTGTCTCAGACTAACTTTCTGAACTACGGTTACTTATTAAAAAGGATCAAAATTAACACCTCGAAACCGTCTTTTCTCATGGCGCAGCCAACAGGCCAAAGTGGGGGGAAAGACCCGCTGGGGATTACATCGTTTCGGCCCTCAACGTTTGCAGAGCCACCAATCCTATGGGAGTTTTGGTTCAATCGTTTTCAATGGGGGATGGTGGCCAAATATAGTATAAACCCAAAGAATTTCTATTATGCCAGTACGTTAACTGCAGCGCAGGTTACAGATTTACCAGTGGAGGTAGACGGAAAAAATCGCCAGGCGTCGGAGCAAACGCTTATCTCGAACTTGTTTTTGTGTCAGGGGAGAAAGGACAGGATGAGCTACATAAGAGGAAACCACACCTGGATTTATCTACAACAATAGATACTATTGAAACAACGATACTATTGAAACAGAATTTAAGAAGGAACGGAACAAAACTTACGAGACATTCCAACTTTTGGCACGGAAGCAACAAATAGGAGAATCGTTGGAACAGTTCCACTCAGTGTTGAGTGGGCTGGCCGCTCGATGTAATTTTAGAGCATTGGAGACCAGGATTTTGCGGGATGTGTTCATTGTGAACATGAACAATAGGGAGGCCCAAAACGAGTTATGTCGCTCGACGAAGACACCAGAGGAGGTGTACCGTATTGCACTTTCATATGAACGTGGATACAAATATGCTAAGTCATACGGATCGATAACCGGGGGAGCAACAACTAGTGACACCACCGGTGGAACTGGAGCGTTCCAAAGCAAGACGGAACCGGTGGGAGCCATCCGAGGAGGACACAGAAACAATAGACAGCGGGGCCGTGGATCGTTTAGAGGGCAAGCAGAAATGAGAGGGAGTGGTTCTAGAAGATGCTATAATTGTGACCAACCCAATTTTACCCCGGAACACCTCACAACTTGTCCAGCCAAAAATGTAACGTGTAACTTCTGCCGAAAAACGGGACACTACGAGAGGATTTGTAGGGGAAAGCGAAATAATCGGGGAAGACCGGCAGTGGGCTAATCAAAAATCAGGAGGATATGGAAGCTAGTGAAATTGGCGACGCGGAGGATACTTACTCGCAGCATGAGAATTCCGTTGGCTGGGTTAATACACCGATAAAGAAGCAACGATCGTGGGATTCGGAGAGCTCAGGAGATTATGTTGTCATGGCTATCAAATCTCGAAGAGAAACAGAAAAAAAAGTGGCCGGCGCCCGACTACCAATCAAGGTAAATGGAAAGCAAACAAACGTTTGGATCATTGGATAGTGGATCACCGATTTCAATATTCACCATTGGGGAATTGAAACGGATATTGGGCACCGCAGGCGTAAATGTAAAGGCACCAGCACCGGAGGACGATGAGTTCAGGGATGACGGAAACAACCCCTTTCGACTACTAGGAACAATGAACGTATTGTTGGAAACGAACGGATGGGTGACCAACGCGAATATCAGAGTGATTGGAGGAAGCAGACCATCTATTATTGGGAGAGACCTAATGCCAAATCTTGGATTACTGTGCAGAAGACACCGGAGGAGAATGTGATGTCGGTACAGAGTGATCAATCTGCGGCCGAGGCAACTGAAGTGGAGGATTCACTAGATCACTGGCAGACCTATGTCAGTAAGCAATTTGAAAACTTTTTTAACAGAGTCGGAAAAATTAAGAATTATAGGGTACACGCGGATTTTTTCGAAACGTTAACGCCAATTCAACAAAAAGGACGTAGAGTGCCGATCACATTGCAGGATAAGGTCGATAAGGCAATTGATAAACTTTACGACAAGGACACATTGGAAAGCTGAATGAATGTTCGGATAAGTATTTTGTTTCCCCGATTGTAATAACAGTGAAAAAGGACGGATCAGTAAAATTAGCGTTAGAATCCCGGGAGTTGAACAAGCAAGTCCACAAGAAAAAATACCAAATGCCGAATATAGAAGAGCTTATGGATACGGTAGGACAAACGATAAGCGAACGGAAACCAGGAGATGTATATTTTTCTACTATGGACCTTACGTACGCGTACGGTCAATTACCACTTAGCCCGGAAACGAGCGTGCAATGCAATTTTCGCTGGTGGGAGGAAAATCAACGGGCACGTATCGTTTTCAAACGGGGTTCTACGGCCTTACAACCATGCCAGCGGAATTTCAAAGAGTGATGGATACGATCCTTTCGGAATTTCCGCAGGCGCATGCTTTTATTGATGACATTTTGGTGGTCACCAAAGGTACGGAGATTGAGCATATCTCGACAGTTGAGAAAATTTTGAGGAAGTTGGATCGCAAGAATATGTCACTTAAGCTCACAAAATGCCAATTTGCGCGGAGAGAGTGTGAATGGTTGGGACACAAAAGAACTCGTACCGGAATAACACCGCTCGTCCGAAAAACGGAACCGATCGAATCGCTAAAAGCACCAAAAACGGTGTCACAACTTAAATCCTTTATGGGCTCCATTCACAGCTTGCACAAATATCTTCCGGCGCTTGCGGAATCATCAGCGTCATTGCGCCCACTATTAAGCCGGAAAAACGATTACATTTGGAGTGATGACTGTCAAATATCATTCGAAAACCTGAAAAAGCAGGTGGCTAACATAGTAGAACTTCGGCATTTTGATATACACCGGGACACAAGAATTGTGTGTGACGTTACTCATAACGGGCTCGGAGCGGTTCTTGAGCAACTAAATTCCGACGGCTGGCGGCCGATATCGTTCGCGTCCCGGTATTTAAACGAGGCAGAGAAAAATTATTCAACTAATGAATTAGAAATGGTGGCAGTTGTGTGGGGGGCGGAATATTTTCGCAACTATGTGCTGGGAAGAAAATTTTTAATAGTTACGGACCATAAGGCACTAGTATCATTGCTAAATGGAAACAACAAAAAGAACAAAACAATGTTCAGCAGATTAACAAGATGGTTAGATCGCCTTATACCGTTCGATTTTCAAGTAGAGAATAAACCCGGAGCAAAAATTGGACTCGCCGATTACCTATCGAGGCATCCCAGCTTGGATGCTCAACCGGTTAGCACCTACGACAGTATGTTTACGGTGGCGAAAATTAGCAAAATTAGATCCGCCCTCGGATTTGAAAAGGAACCTGTCTCCAAAAATAGACTCGAGTTTCCACCGGTTACTAATAATAGACGCGTTTGTAATATATCGAATAGGAAACGACCGGGAGAGGGCGAACGATCATGCGATGGAAATTGGACCAATCACAAAGGGACGAATTGCATTTCCGGCAGGTCAATTAAGTTTAGTAATAATTCAGTTGGGACTATTATTGAAGCTAACTTTAGTTACTTAAATCCTTGAAAAACACTCAAAATTTCTTCAAATTCTACAACAAGCACTCAAAATTCAAAACACAATTTAACCATGGAAAAAAAATCAGTAAATTATTGGAACGACACCCTAGCATTAGTAGTAGCGATGAAGTAGAGGAGATTGATGTGGATATGCAGGCGGTTACAACAGAAGTCCGGAGCACTAAAACAAATACTATTATTTCCATTCCGTCGGTTTACCCTGGTGAAAGTTATCCACCGGTTAATCCGGAAAAAAAAGTTATGTCCATCATTCCGAGAAAGTGCAAAATCGTCAGTAAACAAACCGTTCTTCCCGAATTGTTCAATCTTCGATTCATAGAATCACAATATAATTCAGATCCACAATTACAAGCCATTATCGAATTAATTAAATGTAAAGACCCTCAGTTACTCTCAAAAATTGCAGCGATGAGTAAAGACTTTGCGCAGTATACGCAGGACTTTCACGTAAGAGACGGATGCCTGTGGATGGATGAGAGGCTGGTGATCCCTAACACTATGCAAGCGGCGGTGGCTAATAGGTTACATTATTATCACCACGGCAAATCAAGTATGTACGACGCGGCTAAAGACATCTGGTACCCCTACATGTTCCGTAACCTAGCAACTATCGCCGGAAATTGCCAGGAATGCACATTAGCGGGTAAGAACTTGAAAAATATGTGTTCGAAGAATGATATAGGGAAAATACCTGAGCCAAGGGAACCGAATGAATCGGTACAACTGGTTTTTGGGGCCCCATTAACTACTTGAAGGAGTCTAAAAAGTATGTTTTGGTGGCGGTGGATCGGTTCTCACGTTGGCCATCAGCTATGGTCTGTAATTCTAACCGATCGGATAAAATTATTAAATTTTTAAAAGCATACATAATTGCCCATGGAGCTCCGCGCCAAATTCGAGTTGATCAAGGAACAAACTTTATGTCTAAGGAGGTTAGGACATTTTGTCATGAACAAGGAATTGAAATCCTTATCTCGCCAGTGAATGATCATAGGGCAACAGGATGTGTCGAACGCACGATTGGCAGCATCAAGAATTCGGTACTTACGTATGCGCGGGAGGATAAACCGGAACCCTTGGATCGAATGGTCGAAAGAGCCCTCGGAGCTTTAAGATTTGTTAAAAACGCCACCCTCAACATAACACCGTTCGAAGCGCACCACGGCCGGGAAGCTAACACCGTTCTCAGAAATTTGACTAAAAAGCCTACTTTACGGAACCTAAATTGGAAAAATGTAATACGATCTAAATCTGCATGTTTAGATGAACGAGACCCAATCGCCCAAGCAATGCCGGAGCCTATAGATACCAACTGGGGAATCCGATCGGACACTGAGTACGACCTGAAAAGTAGGCGAAAACCCCTGAAAAAAGCCGATGACCAGGCCACTAACCAGGATGACGAGCCTGGAATTGTGCGGGCACCAAGTGACCCAGTAGAAATACCACCGGCAGTGGTGATGCAGAGGACCGGGGAGCGTAATTTAGATAGGTATAGACCATTAAATTCGGACATAGTTAATCAAAGTAAGCATATGAAATGAGTAATGGTGCTGTGCTTAGAAAATCGGGAGTAGCACTAAAGAAAGCTAAAGTTCCAAAAAAACGGGCACCGGAACAAATCGCGGCACCACCAACGCCAGGGGACCTAAAGAGAAAGTTACTGACGCGAGGTAACCAGCCAAGCAGCTCCAAAGGCACCAGGGGAACTTTCCATAGCACCATGGGAAAGAAGTCACGATTCCAAAATTTGGAATTCGCGGAGGATTCAGACTCGGACGCGGAGGATCAATTGCCCCTAATCACATCGAAGCAGGCAAAACAGACAAGTGGGGGAACAAACGTTGGGGAAGAGGGACAAGGAACGTCTAGTGGGGGACAGGATCAAATACAATCTGAAATCATAACGACTCGACCTAGTAATTACGAGACAGCGACAGACTACACACTCGCACGCGAGCAGGAAATCGCAATGAACCAAAGGAAGGGAGATACCGGAGGAGTCACACCACAGGAGACGGAACTCGGGGCGGAGCAAATTCCAGAAATTCCAGAAACCAAAGAGAAAAAGCGGGGTCGGAAACAACGACTTGTTTCCTACTCAAGTCAGGATTCAGCTAGTTCACTGGATGAAACTAGTTCTAGACGGTCGGGAAGAAAACGAACCGCAGTGACTAAGATGGGGGCAGTCATGATCGATAACATCCAAAAAAACGGATAAGTCAGGAGCCAAATGAAAAGGAGGAGAAAAAGAAGTATGAGTAACAAACTTATATAAACAATTTACAAAACTGTCATATGTACGTCCAGGGAGAGGGCATCCTGTGAAACGGCAAAAACTCAAAAGCTTGCGTTTTAAAGGTGTTGTAGTTGATTGACAAAACTTGTTATTAACCCTATTGATTACTGTTAACATCGATGCATTGGATACGTTAGAGTCATTAATTTTTACAAGGAGGGAAATGTCATGGTATCTAAATTTAGTTCAAGTTCCATTTCTAGTTGTGCTACTTAATTCATTTATCTGTCTGGCGCTAACTGGTATTTAACCTTCGGAGTTTGTCTGTCACCTTCGGATGACAGCTATTTTATTGTCTCCGACTAACTTTCTGAACTACGGTTACTTATTAAAAAGGATCAAAATTAACACCTCGAAACCGTCTTTTCTCAATACCAACTAAAAATCAGATGGTCATTTACAATTAACTGCATTTATACTGTACTTGTTTAACGAATACATTTTAATTCAACGATCTTATTTTATTTTCAGTCTTTATTGAGCTCATTATTTTAGTTTTTTTTTCAACTGGCAATCTTTTAAACTAGAATAGGTTTAAATATCTGACACCTTTACGGTATAGATTTAAGTTAATACCATAAGTTAATCCTATTTTTAACAACGTGGTACCACTATTGCAGCCGAAATCGGTCAAGCTGTGGTAGACCAGAAGCCACAGGTCAAGAGCTACGGCAAAGGATCGAATACCTAATCTGACAATCTGACTTAGTATGAGATCTTCAGCTTGTGTAGTTGATCATCTGTCATATCGAGGACAATTGATTTTAGCTCTGTTTAAGCACTTTTGTTTATTGCTTGATTTGATTGAGTTTTCCGATTGAGTGGTTCTATGAAAACTTTTTTTTGTGTTAATTATTCGGACATTTGCGATTCAAGTTGCAATTTTGCGCGCTTCAAAAACCGCACTGTGACAACGAAATTTTAGTTGAGCCATCATCTTTGCGCAACTTTGCGGATTTTACGCGACGGTCACAACTCAAACCGCGGCTTTGCGCAACTCAAAAGCCTCTTTGCGATTTCGAAATGTTGGTCGCAATATCCGCATTGTGGCGCGACTCAACTTCTGATGTGCCTGTTATACTTCAATTTAGCACGTAAATTATTCTATAAGACAATACTTTTATTCTGTGCTTCTTTCGTTACGACTACTGATTTTCCCTCTGGGACAAAAAAGATAGCACAATTGTATTTTTCATGTTTTTAATCATAATTTGTTTTTAATCATATGTTATAGAATTGTTATCTATTAATCTTGATTAATCCAAATTTTTGATAACTTGGTGACACTATTGCAGCCGAAATCGGTCAAGCTATGGTGGACCTGAAGTTACAAGTCAAGAGCTGCGGCAGGGGATCGAATACCTAATCTGACAATATGACCTAGTATGAGATCTTCAGATTGTGCAGTTGGTCTTCTGCCATATCAAGGATAATTGTTGTTAGCTTCTTTAATCCTGTTTTTTTATTGTTTGATTTGAGTGATTTTTCCGAATTTGTCAATTTTTTCGGGTAATTTTTCGAAGATTTGGTACTTAAAATTGGTCTCTAAAAACCGCGCTGCGCCATCATCTTTGCGCGACTATTATGCGTACAATTTGCGGAATCGACTTACAGTTGCGGATTCCACGACAGCTTAATTTACCTATCTCATATATTATGATTTGTTTATGGATTCTACACACTGTTACGAATGCCGCAAACTTTGTTGCGGATTCCTCAAAATTTTTGGAGCGATTTTAAGCGATACACTGTTTTACCTATTTGTCAGTGGAATCTGAAACAGCAAAGAAGATCAAAGAAAAATAGATTCCGCAACAATTCTGTTTTTGGCCTGTTGCGGAATCCACTTACAAATCACAAAATGCACAGTTTGGCCTCGTAATGATCATCGCGACTCAAGTGCGACTTTGCGCTACTCAAAAATGTCTGTGCGACTGCGAAATTTCGGTCGTAGTATACGCTCCGTGGCGGCCGTATTCGGTCGCAAATTACTTCGCGCCCCTCATCCACGATAGTCGACGCCTTACCACTACGCTTAACGTCTCCAATATGAGCCATTTCGAAAAATTAATATTGCTTCCTCCTTTCCTCCTATGATTCATCACATCATATGTTCAGATTATTGGCATTTACATGCACAGGAGATGATCTGTTTGACGGTTGTTCAAAAGTCACCCCGAAACGCCAAAACTACGTTTTAACATGAAAACAAAACTGAATTCTAATTTATAGTTGATCTGAACTTTTTTTATAATTCAGGCAATCTTTATTAGTTGATTCAATGAAAGTTGTCAATCAATTTTAGAAAAATATTTTTGTTTTTCTTGTATGTTTTTGCGAGAAACTTTGATAAAGTCCCAGTTTTGGCTATATTTTTAATTGCATAATCCGTTTTTGACGTTTCCCCGAAAATTGATTTGCCAATAACTCGACTCAAAGATAGTATGACACTTACTTTACACCAAAGATTCATCTCAAAGGATAGTATGGGTCTTACTATACACCAATATGTTTAGGATAATTTTGCTGGCCACGGATCGTTTTTCAACTTTCTTGATAAAGTCGAAAATTTTCTTGTAAAACCTTCCAACGCAAAAAGCGAAACCATCAAATCAGCCTACAAAAATTTGAGAAACAAGGCTAGGATTTTTAAATTGCGCTAAAACCCGAGACATATTTTTTTATCAACAAAATTTGAAAAATACCCAAAACTTACACCATAATATTGTACGCATGCTAAGTATTTTGAAGCTCTTGAGTATTGGCATAAGTTTATTTTTTTTTTCACGAAAACTAGAAGAAATATTAACACATCCGGTGAAAAAAGCGGAAAAAGCATAAATCGGTTATATTTATTCATTATCGTCGCAAAACCCAAAACTGCATATAATTCGGCGGAGCGAATAATGAGTTTGATAAAAAACGTTATTTTGGTTTTATCACCAGCCGACTTTTGAAATTTATTCTCCTTTTGTCGACCCATGCCTAACTATTTTATTATCGAGCGTTCTAGATTAAAAATATGAGCCAAACTTAACGTCTTATAGTTTTTCAAATCAGTCTTTATTTTTGCGATCCCTCCTTTAACCACAATGACAATGCTCGAGCCATCAAATAAATTCTATCCGAAAGATCGGGAAATTAGCTCTGAGAAACTTTGTATAGTTACAATTAATTTGAAAAGAAGGTTGATAGTAAATGCAGACAATTAATTTGATGTTATACAGCGTAATTTCAATTTAAACCAAACAACCTTTGATGACCTGGGTGAAATCTTTGACCGATCAAACTTGTTGAGTCACGTGATGACCTACTATTGGCTGTTATCTGCGAGTTTTCTGCTCTTTGGTCTATAATAATCTGATGTTCTCATTCTGTCAATTCTATTTTGGAAATGAAAGACGCGATTGAAGGTAAGAAGTTGTTCACTGAAATTACTTGTTTAACCAGTCCGGAAACATAACTGAACAAATTGCATGTAAACCTTAAACAGGTGCAGAACACCGCTTCTCCGCGAAGGGCTGAGCAGCTGGTATTTTGGTCCTTTCCCCAGGGGGCGGATCTAGGATTTTCTCGAGGGGTGAGGCGGATTTTCAAAAAAAATTCGCTCATTTTGTCGACCTTTTTTTATGATGGAACAAATTGATTTTCTGAGAGCTCTCCTAAATCATTACAGAGACTCCATTTTGACCACATTTTCTACGCCGCAGGCAAATTTTTGAAAAAAAACAGGCCAAAAAGACGTTTTTAGGCACTTTTTGGAAAGTTTGGACCTAAAAATTGCACTTTTCCGCGCACGGTTCCCCCTCAAATTAAGTATATATTGGCGCAAAAAAAGTTCAGGTTCAGTCAGCCAAAAATGAACATCCTAAAAAAGTACAAAGGGGAGACTCTTGGGGTCGGCAGGGGATCAAATCCCTGAGAAAAGAGGCTTCACTCTCCGCCCCTCTACTGAAATCCGCGGGTGCTTTCCCTTGGAGATAAGCCGCCATAACTAACTATTCAACTAATTCTGGGTATCTTTTTTCAAGCTATTGAGTAGATAATTTAGAAAAAAATCTCTCTGATGAAAAATTTAATTTGAGAATCTTAAACTAAAAAAGCCCGTGTTGGAGTCCTTTCGTTAATTATCGCTTTTTCGGTGCTAAAACTTAAAATTTTTAACTCAGTCTAGTTGCTTCCACATGAGAAAGTCAAAAAACTCTATAAACCTGTGTACATCTAAAGAATGGTGGCGCAAAAGAGGTAGCATAGATATCTGCTTAACTGATGGTTGCGGGAGCGAATCCCGGTAATTCACTATTTTTGCTCACTTTGATAGGTTTTTTATCACTGTTTCACTGCTGAAAATTAGTCAAATTAGCAACGGTTTATCGATTAATTTTGCTATTGTGGCATTGAACATCAATAATTTATCAATGGCGATTGCTATTTTTTCACTTTTTCATCGCTTATTTTCAAAGTTAAATCAAACCTGGATCTCACTGTCAATCAGGGAAGGATTTAGGGGGGACGAACTCCCCCTCCCTCAGGAACTCAACCCCATCACCAACCAAAGGTACCCCTTTTGGTATTATTTTATGACATCCATTTTTGGCTGATTAAGCTTAAAATACCTCATTTTTTGCGAAAAGAGGTTTTTATAGTGTTCTTGAGAGCACTCGGAAAATCAATTTGGTCAACACATAAAAAAATTTTCGGCAAATTTTAGAAATTTTTTTAATTGAAAAATCCGCCTTTTCCCTCGAGCAAATTCTAGATCGGCCCCTGCTGTTATAAATTGTATAGTCATATTTCATTGACTTAATTTGATATCTATAGTTGAGGGGTGAAAAAACTTAAACGTTAAATCACCTGCCAAAAGCGGCCCGGTTATTGCTTCGGATAAATCAGCTTCATAACTTGATACAAGTTTGCTTAATTGGTCCCGTGAGAAAACTAGTTTAGATGTTTTGTCCCGCCTCATTTTTCTAAATACAAAAGCAAGCGCGGGATTGGAATCTAAATTTTGGGCCTGGTTACCAAATTTGTACCTGCTAAGCTATAACTAAGCCAGTTGTGTCATCAAGATAGGGAAATTAAGAAATGCTAATTGTGTGAATTAACCCAAATACAGTAACTCTGTTTTTTATTAAGGACCACAGTAATTTTGATTGACCAAATTTTTTTTCTAGTTGTTAAATGGTGACCCTAATATCGGGAAAAATTCCATAATTCAAGCCAATATTCAAACTGAAATGGAAGAAAAAAACTGTTCGCGCAGTGAAACACTTTTACAGTACGAGGCCAAACTGTGCATTCTGTGCCTCGTAAGCGGATTCCACAACAGGTTAAAATCAGTTTGGTCGCAGAAGTGATGGATTCAACAAACAAATACCTAAAACACTGCACCG
The DNA here is from genome assembly GCF_963678635.1 of Symsagittifera roscoffensis. Classification (NCBI taxonomy): domain Eukaryota; kingdom Metazoa; phylum Xenacoelomorpha; order Acoela; family Convolutidae; genus Symsagittifera; species Symsagittifera roscoffensis. The sequence goes on from NC_087064.1 coordinate 4,002,626, forward strand.
CTCAAAATTGCTCCAAAAATAGACAAATTTGCGGCATCCGCAACCGTATTAGTGGAATCCAAAACAGTTTGTGGAATCAACAAACCAACCATAAGACATTGGTATAGTTAAACTGAGATGTTGCATTTCCGCAACTGTCAGCGGAATCCGGAAATTGTAAGTGGAATCCGCAAAATGTAAGTGAAATCCGCATTTTATTTGCGGATTCCGTTTACATATATGTATATATGTAGTAGCGTTAAAATTTTTTTATTTAATTACATGGTTTGAATTCACTAGAATCGGCATCTAAAAGATCAGTGTTTGGGATTGATGGACTCCCAAATACTGACCAGTATTTAGGATCGATGAAATCCCAAACGCTGACCAATTTGGTGATATGCTGTGCGTGGTGTTTCTAAACACACTTAACCCAATGAATCCATTTAATAAATTTATTCGGTTCTGTGTTTCCAAAACTTTGATCCCAAAAATTCTTTGCTGGAATATGTATCCCAAATACTAAAAGATGACAACCACCGATTTAGTGAACCAATGTTTTAAGATTTGTTCGTGGATTCCGCTGACAATGGTTAAGTGCTTGCTTTTAGAATCCGCTTTAAATTACTTTAGCGGATTCCGCTCACATTTTTTGGAATCCACCTGAAGTTGCGGACTCCAGAACAACTAACTATATTTGCTTGTTGCGGAATCCGCGACACAACAAATGTGCCGACAAAATTTACGCTACACTCATTTGTGCGCGGAATCCACTGAACTTTTGTAAGTGGAATCCACTTACGTTTTGGAACATGTTTAAAAATTATTTTCGGCAATCCAGCAACAAACAACACACACAAAATTGTGCGCCTATCCAGTGCACAGATTGGCCTCGTAATGTAATTCTGTCTATACTTATTCACGTTTTGAGGCAGAGACAAATGAGCAAAAAGCATCTCTTTGACAAAAAAATTAAATTGAGAATCAGAATTACAAAAAAATTGCTATCTTTGATATAGTCATGGGTTCACCATCCGTTTTTTGACTTATTTTGATTTATTTAGTTGAGGTAGGAAACCATTTTCAATAAATTACTTGCCAAAAACGGTCCAATCGCTTCATTTGATAAATCAGTTGCTTATGTTTTCAATGCGTCCAGTTTCATTTATAACTTTTCAATCTCGTAATTTTTTGTCACCTCGTAAATTCCAGTTTCACCTCGTAAATTCCAGTAAATTCCAGTCTCACTTTTCGCCTCGTAATTTTTAACTAGCTTAGATCTAGCGAGTTTTATTTTTTACGATAGCAAATTTTTGCCAATAACTACCTGTAAGCATAGCCCTTAAGGACAAGGTCTATTGGTTATTTCTAACTCTTAAAGACTAGACTTTTTTGGAAAACCTCGTAAAGCGACACTCAATTGCACAGAAAATTCCAAAAAATCCTTACAGCAAAGGACTCTATTGATATTGAAAATTCGGGTCGTGATTTTTCCCTGTGCGGTTTGTATTTAAACTTCGTTTGTTGTATTATAACCTTACGAAATGATTTCAAATTCAAGTTCAGATCAAGGACTAAGTTAAAGAGCTAAACAGAAATGACAACGTGCAGAAAATATGGACAATAACTATCAGAAATTTATACCACAGCTATTCATCAACTTACTAATGTAATTCAATTGAACGTTTTCACTAACTTTGGCTTGTCCCAATAACAAGCAGCAATAATGCACGCAAGTCCAATCAGTTTGCCATAGCTTAATACGACCACAATGTTTATAGGTATATGGAAGATTTACCATATAACTAAGACCTGCAGTAATTTCACAATTAACAGATTTTTTTCTGTTAAAAGAGACTATATTTTCAATTTACATTGCCTTAATAAAAAAAAACTCGTTTATGTAATCAATCATAGAAATATAAAAATCAAAGCGAACGAATCATTTTTTAGCCGCTCCGATAAAATTTAACTAACAATTAATTTTGTCACTCCCAAAGAAAGAGATTTTAATTGTTCACATAAATTGATGTTGAAAAGAAACCAACCCTCACTCACACTTGTTATCGTTTTATTTACAGGCACTTTGTACGAAGTTCACCGTCACGTAGCCCTCAACATCGCTGAATGTTTATAAACTCAAAGTACACATCATCTCCATTTTCCAGCATCCTTTATTGCTAACCTGCACGGCACTCTTCGGAACTACAATCTGGTTCGACAAACGTATATATTTTGGAACCACACCAATAATTTCCCCACTGAAGAAATCCGCCCATGATCATCATCCCATACAAACACATTTGAGCTGTCGAAATCCCACTGTTAGAATCCATTCATTGAACAAAAATAAATCATAAGCTTTAATTTTTGATTCAAAACACTAACCGCGATTTCAATGTCCCCCAGAGGAACACATTATCATCAAGGCATTTGAGCTTGCTTGCCGCTACTACGCACAAGAAATATAATTAGCATACTAGCAACGTTTCTAATGCAATAACCCACCATCGATAACGTATTCCCAATGGATATTTTCCCGACTCCGAAACCACGCAAACATGAAATTGTTATAAAAAAAAAAATTAATGTAGAATTTACACACATCCTTGTATAATTTTGATTTTTATTTCCTTAAGAGCTTCGAAAGATAACAAAATCAATTAAAGTTAGAAACAATTTTTGTAAACCTTTTCAAAAAGTGCTAAGCAATTTCAGCCAATTCAGAATAGTTATATTAAAATTATAATCAAGCAGTGAATCAGTAATTCAGATGCGGCAAATTTGTCATACATTGCAATAAAACATTAAATGAAAAAATCAAATTAGGAAAAAAACTAACCTTTTTTATGAGCACAAATTTCATAATTTTCTCCAACTCGCCCCTTAATTGCCCACTGTCACGGAAACTGTTTCAAACAGTTTCCGTGACAGTTGGCAATTAAGGGGCGAGTTGGAAAAGTTATGAAGTTTGTGCTCAAAAAAGGTTAGTTTTTTTAATAACTTCGCATGACAATTGAGATTACCAAATGAATTCCCAATTTCTCAAACTAACTGATAACACCTTGAACATCTTTCACACGCAAATTTGCATTTTTTCGCGGTTGGAATAAGGAATCAAGCTTAAATAACCAACGCAGTTTAGTCACACCACCGGATTATCAACATGTACAGGAAAGTTCTACTGTACTCAAACCAGATCGAATTGGATAAAAACTCATTTGATATGGAAATCAGATTTGTACTAAGACCGCATGAAAACTTACAAAACCCCACATCAACGCAAATAAAAGACAAAGTTGAGAAAAATGACAACCACAAAAAACAATTGACAACTAGCCTCACTCACCAGTAACAGACGTCCTGAGACCACTCTCACCACCCGCGCTACAACACGCTCAGAACCAACGAACTCCATTTTTCTTGAGGGTAGCTTTAGGCTAAAAACTCATTAAAACAACCGCATTAAATAGAAGCCTGTGCAAAAAACTACTAATATGATCATAACTAAAACTGAATGACTAAAGTGCAGAGATAAGTCCGTTTAGATTTTACAGAGCGTAATACACGAGCAGCAAAAGGGAGATGAACACTCGACGAAACTCCTATAATCGAAAAGCAAACCTATTGGTTTTGCTCGCCGATGTCACTACAACCCTCCTCAATGGATATAAAATAAGGAGGTGATATCGCCGCAAAGATAACAATTGAAACCGAAAAATGGCCAACTCGATGTCAAAATTCAAACATACGTATCTTTGTCATCTGGCGCTTCACTCAGAGAAGTTAATCTTTTATCTCGCCACCCGATCGATTGCAGAAGAAATTTGAGAATGCACGTAGTCTCGCATTGACTTACGAAATCGACACTCATAAGACACAAGTCTGCACTTCAATACGATCATTACAACATTCCCGGATTCATGACAATCATTCAACATCATCACATGTACTTAGCAAGCACGTTCAATCTACACTCTGTATAATTTTCTCAAAGAATTTAGAATCTCGAAGGCACTAAATTCATCCCTCACAAGGATCACATTGGTATAAAAAAAATCCCTAAACTCCGGATAAGTGCAATCAGCTTAAAACAAATATTTTTTTATACTTTCTTTTGATGTTTCTCAATGTAAAAAATCATTAATGAACCAATCAAGATCTATGACTAAAACCTACGATAAATTGTAAAGCTGAAACGATTCATAGTTCCAGTCAGAGAGTAAAATAAAAAATATACGAATCAGTTGCTTTCTTCTTTCCTCTAACTTCGCAACAAACCAGTACATCTCTAGATCTGGTGTAAGATTCGGATTGGTATTAAAAATAACAAGAAGGCAAACAATCAAAGGATCTGAATTTAGAACTTAGTGAAATAAATAAAAATGCATCTTCGAAAGCAAAAGACAGATAAATTCGACTAGCCGAGTTTTTTGAGTAAAGAAAGATTTACAATTATGAGGCACTTAGCATAGTGGTAAGGCGCTCACTCTGAAATCGTCCGAACGTGTAATTGATCCCATGCCAAGACAGTGATAGTGTGTGAGGACGAGCTCTCACTTGACCTCTAGCTTCATTTCTACCACAGCCTGACCAATTTTGGCTGCAATAGTGGTACCACTTGAAAGTTCTAGACGCAAAAAAACGGCCTTGAGTCGCAAAATAGAGAGCTTCGCTCAACAAAAATAACATAGTCTGGAATGTGGGGAGATAATCGAAATAGAGTATCCTCGACAGAATTGGTATGGTATACTGATAGCTCCTCAGCGATTATATATATACTTTGGGAAGTTTTACATCATCAGTCAAAATTGTCCAAAATTGTCCAAATTGTTCGAAAGTCTAAACGAGTACTTGGTTGAAAAAAAATCACCGGAACCAAAACTTAATTGCAAACTGACATCATTAAAATGCAGCTACGCTTTCCATTTTGAAATGACAAGTTTTAAATGACAGTTTCTGATAATTCCAAAAAATCTTGAAAAAAATTGCTGTGCTTTTGTAAATTTTTTCCTTTTTTTCCAGAAATAGCTGATCGAGTTCAATTCGGAATTCCGGAGAAGCTAAAAGGCAAGTATGAAGAAAAACTGTTCCAGTTTTCCAAAATAATTGAGGAGATAGAAAAGATACCTGACAATGGTGACTCATTCAAGCCAGCAAAGGGGCGGGACAAGGGCCACAGGCCGACAGGGGGTGAGAACAGCCACAATCAGTGGGCGTGGAAATGCAACATCAGCCATGAAGGGAACCGGTACGTCTTTTTTATCAACAAATCAAAAATCGATTTGAAAATTTTTCCCCCTTTCAAAATAGGGGTAGATTTTTAAGTAGATTAAGTAAGTTTTCCGGTTGCACTAAAATTACCAATGTCGACTCTTCTCTAAAAGTTTCCCGAAATATTTAGTCTTCATATGTATTCGTTGTTCAGATTCCCACTCTGACATGCATGTCACATTAACGTCAATTAGATGTCAATTGAGAATTTTGTTGACCTTTTTGAAGGTCGACCAATTTGATTTTCCGACTTCTCCCAAATCACAAAAAAAACCTTATTGACCTACTTTCGAAAAAAAAGTTTTTTTTGGCTTTGACCAAAAAATGTGTTTTTTTTGGCGCGCCCACCTCAAAATAAGTGAAAAAAAGAAACGTTTTGTTCATGAAATTGTAGATTAAAAATAATTCTTGCTAAAAGTGTATAATCATTGCTAAAACAAAGTAAAATGAAATAATCGAAGGACATCTTACCTTAAAATGATTTAAATAGCAAAAATTATTATCTGTCAGAAAAAATTGAAATTTATTCCATTTAAGCTTTCCTTAGGCAACTGATGATTTAACTTAAGGTCAATTTTATAATAAAATCATCTCAATTTTTGTTGCATTATATGTTACAGGGTTCGCGCGTGTTTTATGATCTTGCCTGTTGTTTCTAGTTGCTACAGCTCTCATAAAAATGATTCTACTTAAAATTCAATTTTAAATTGCTGTTTGAAGACGAGTGTTTTTGTAGAATATTGTTCTTTAAATTGATGATTTTGTTGATCTACTTGATTTAGGCTGGTAAAAATTTCTTTCGAATTTGCCAAAAATGGCACAAAATTTTTAGGTCTAGGAAAAACTTAAGCTGTAAAATTTCATATTTTCACTTCAAATCTGAGAAAAGGAAAAAATCGTGTTTAAGATAGTTACAGCATGTTTATACAACCCAGCCTAACTGTTTCTCAATCGAAGTTTCGATAATTTTGTAATCCATTGAGTAAAGTTACCGGGTAGCGTAAATGGCTCATGAAACGTTTTTCACTAGCGGCAAATTGGTGTTTATTTGCTAACGGTTTTGTAAAGTTGTTAAGTTTTAATACCGCATGGTGTTTTTTATATTATGCAGTTTTGTTTCCTAATAATTGTGTTTTTTTGATTTCCAACCTGAGTTTGTATTGATAAACATTGATTTTTGCCGTCTTTTGCTCCAAAAATGTTTTTTCAAATCAACCAGTTTTTTGAAAAAATTTTTGTATTTTCAAGTTTGGTTTTTCAGAAAATGTATTTGATGGTGTCAATTTCCTTTAAGAGATTAAAAAAGGAGGCAGCAACAATTTTCTTATACTAACTAGCTTTCAAATGATTCAGTACATTTTGAAATGCGGTTATGTCTATGATTGAATATGACTACCAAAGTTTTTTTATGGGCGGTACTTCCTAAACTTAACATACTCAATCAGGAGCGGATTTAGGGGGGGCGGGGTGGGGCGGACGCCTTCCCTTTCAGGGATTCGAACCCCTGCCAACCCAAAGGGTCCCCCTTTGGTACTTTTTATGAAATTCATTTTTGGCCGACCGACCCTAAAATTTTTCTAAAGGCGCCTTCGGCGCCAATATATACAAATTGTGAGGGGGAGCGCGCCAAAAAAACGCGTTTTTTTTCTCAAAATTTTCCAAAAAGTGCCCAAAAACGGCCTTTTTGACCTGTTTTTTCAAAAAATTGCCTACGGCGCAGAAAATTTGGCCAAAACAGGGTCTTTTTACTGCTTTGGGAGAGCTCGGAAAATCAATCTGATCGACCTAAAAAAAAAAGTTCGAAAGTTTTTTGAAAAGCAGGCCCCCCCCTCGAGAAAATCCTAGATCCGCCTCCTGTACTCAATGATTAGGCATGAAAGTTGTTTGAATATAATAAGTACTCCCATTCCGATATATCACAAAGAGAAAAAATTTTTTTTTTTTTTCGCTTTCTAATGATGTAAAAAAACTAAGAACGAAAGTTTTTGTTCGGGTAATTTACTTTGAGAATGTTCTAAATTTGTAGTTTAACCGGATAGTAGTTTAATAAACTCCGGTTTTTATATCTCCAAAAAAAATTTTTTCGAAGCAGGGACATTTCCTTTCAAATTTCAATTTTTTGAAACATTGATAATTTTCCAGCGCTGCTGATCTTTTCTCCGGGTGTCCTAAAGTTTTCGATGAAAAAATCATCATCTAGATGTATTTAGGTTTATCCCTTCTAACAATATACTTTTGTTTACTTATTTTACTGGTGGTTCACAAGATTTAAAACATTGCACGACGTTTTCATTAAGAATTTGGAACAATTCTTTTGGAGTCTTAAAGTTTCATAGAAAGACTTTCAATCCAATTTCATCGATTCGTTATTAAGATTTTATCTCTACAGTTTGTTTTATTATAGACTCTATGCTGAAAAGGCTAAAGTTTTTTGTGGAAATTATGTAAGTAAAAATAAAATATTTGTTTGATGTTTCCAATGCAGAGTAATCACTGTTTAGGTAAACAAACAAAAAATAAAATAATTGAGTTTGTGTCAAATCACTTTTTTCTCTTTGAAAACAATTACAGTTATGATCACATAAGAGAATAATCGATTCATTCAAGGTTTGAACAAGAATAAAAAAATAATTCAGCGAATTTTTCGAGGAAGTAAATTTTCTGGGATCTGTTTGGATTATAAGCCAAACTTATACGAACTGAATTTGTTTATTCTTCTGCAGGAGGGAACTACTTCGACCAGAGTTTTCCATACTTCTACCCGAGTGTATCTATCTACATCAGTTCTCATGTTTAGGAATCAATTACATCGCACCTCTGCCCCTTGACTTATTTGGGTCGATTCATTGTTTCTATCGCATCTAAATGCGACAAATTTTGCAAAGTTTAGCTCCCATTTGTTACCATTCTTTGTTTTCTTCGGCCAAGTTTCGCTAAATTTGAAAAAAAATTTGTCGCCTAGTGTTTTGACTAAGATTTTTAAACGTGTGGTTTTGTTACAGAGACTTCGGCAGTTTGAGTATAAAATTTTCAGGTTGTTCTGATAGATTGTTTTTCAGACTTTTTTATAGCAAAAGTTGGGATCGCCCGCAAATTTCATCAAATGACCCAGCCATAACATAACGGTTACTGGGCGCAAAATTATAAATTAACTAAAGATTTTGCGAGTTATTTAAAATCAGATGAAACTGTTCGAGGTGTGTTACCTATAAGTAACGAATCAGGACATTTTTGAATGAAAATTGACCTCATGCTATCTTTAGTACTAATGCATTTATTTCCGAGCATTTTTTCGCGGTTGGAATAAGGAATCAAGCTTAAATAACCAACGCAGTTTAGTCACACCACCGGATTATCAACATGTACAGGAAAGTTCTACTGTACTCAAACCAGATCGAATTGGATAAAAACTCATTTGATATGGAAATCAGATTTGTACTAAGACCGCATGAAAACTTACAAAACCCCACATCAACGCAAATAAAAGACAAAGTTGAGAAAAATGACAACCACAAAAAACAATTGACAACTAGCCTCACTCACCAGTAACAGACGTCCTGAGACCACTCTCACCACCCGCGCTACAACACGCTCAGAACCAACGAACTCCATTTTTCTTGAGGGTAGCTTTAGGCTAAAAACTCATTAAAACAACCGCATTAAATAGAAGCCTGTGCAAAAAACTACTAATATGATCATAACTAAAACTGAATGACTAAAGTGCAGAGATAAGTCCGTTTAGATTTTACAGAGCGTAATACACGAGCAGCAAAAGGGAGATGAACACTCGACGAAACTCCTATAATCGAAAAGCAAACCTATTGGTTTTGCTCGCCGATGTCACTACAACCCTCCTCAATGGATATAAAATAAGGAGGTGATATCGCCGCAAAGATAACAATTGAAACCGAAAAATGGCCAACTCGATGTCAAAATTCAAACATACGTATCTTTGTCATCTGGCGCTTCACTCAGAGAAGTTAATCTTTTATCTCGCCACCCGATCGATTGCAGAAGAAATTTGAGAATGCACGTAGTCTCGCATTGACTTACGAAATCGACACTCATAAGACACAAGTCTGCACTTCAATACGATCATTACAACATTCCCGGATTCATGACAATCATTCAACATCATCACATGTACTTAGCAAGCACGTTCAATCTACACTCTGTATAATTTTCTCAAAGAATTTAGAATCTCGAAGGCACTAAATTCATCCCTCACAAGGATCACATTGGTATAAAAAAAATCCCTAAACTCCGGATAAGTGCAATCAGCTTAAAACAAATATTTTTTTATACTTTCTTTTGATGTTTCTCAATGTAAAAAATCATTAATGAACCAATCAAGATCTATGACTAAAACCTACGATAAATTGTAAAGCTGAAACGATTCATAGTTCCAGTCAGAGAGTAAAATAAAAAATATACGAATCAGTTGCTTTCTTCTTTCCTCTAACTTCGCAACAAACCAGTACATCTCTAGATCTGGTGTAAGATTCGGATTGGTATTAAAAATAACAAGAAGGCAAACAATCAAAGGATCTGAATTTAGAACTTAGTGAAATAAATAAAAAATGCATCTTCGAAAGCAAAAGACAGATAAATTCGACTAGCCGAGTTTTTTGAGTAAAGAAAGATTTACAATTATGAGGCACTTAGCATAGTGGTAAGGCGCTCACTCTGAAATCGTCCGAACGTGTAATTGATCCCATGCCAAGACAGTGATAGTGTGTGAGGACGAGCTCTCACTTGACCTCTAGCTTCATTTCTACCACAGCCTGACCAATTTTGGCTGCAATAGTGGTACCACTTGAAAGTTCTAGACGCAAAAAAACGGCCTTGAGTCGCAAAATAGAGAGCTTCGCTCAACAAAAATAACATAGTCTGGAATGTGGGGAGATAATCGAAATAGAGTATCCTCGACAGAATTGGTATGGTATACTGATAGCTCCTCAGCGATTATATATATACTTTGGGAAGTTTTACATCATCAGTCAAAATTGTCCAAAATTGTCCAAATTGTTCGAAAGTCTAAACGAGTACTTGGTTGAAAAAAAATCACCGGAACCAAAACTTAATTGCAAACTGACATCATTAAAATGCAGCTACGCTTTCCATTTTGAAATGACAAGTTTTAAATGACAGTTTCTGATAATTCCAAAAAATCTTGAAAAAAATTGCTGTGCTTTTGTAAATTTTTTCCTTTTTTTCCAGAAATAGCTGATCGAGTTCAATTCGGAATTCCGGAGAAGCTAAAAGGCAAGTATGAAGAAAAACTGTTCCAGTTTTCCAAAATAATTGAGGAGATAGAAAAGATACCTGACAATGGTGACTCATTCAAGCCAGCAAAGGGGCGGGACAAGGGCCACAGGCCGACAGGGGGTGAGAACAGCCACAATCAGTGGGCGTGGAAATGCAACATCAGCCATGAAGGGAACCGGTACGTCTTTTTTATCAACAAATCAAAAATCGATTTGAAAATTTTTCCCCCTTTCAAAATAGGGGTAGATTTTTAAGTAGATTAAGTAAGTTTTCCGGTTGCACTAAAATTACCAATGTCGACTCTTCTCTAAAAGTTTCCCGAAATATTTAGTCTTCATATGTATTCGTTGTTCAGATTCCCACTCTGACATGCATGTCACATTAACGTCAATTAGATGTCAATTGAGAATTTTGTTGACCTTTTTGAAGGTCGACCAATTTGATTTTCCGACTTCTCCCAAATCGCAAAAAAAACCTTATTGACCTACTTTCGAAAAAAAAGTTTTTTTTTGGCTTTGACCAAAAAATGTGTTTTTTTGGCGCGCCCACCTCAAAATAAGTGAAAAAAAGAAACGTTTTGTTCATGAAATTGTAGATTAAAAATAATTCTTGCTAAAAGTGTATAATCATTGCTAAAACAAAGTAAAATGAAATAATCGAAGGACATCTTACCTTAAAATGATTTAAATAGCAAAAATTATTATCTGTCAGAAAAAATTGAAATTTATTCCATTTAAGCTTTCCTTAGGCAACTGATGATTTAACTTAAGGTCAATTTTATAATAAAATCATCCCAATTTTTGTTGCAATATATGTTACAGGGTTCGCGCGTGTTTTATGATCTTGCCTGTTGTTTCTAGTTGCTACAGCTCTCATAAAAATGATTCTACTTAAAATTCAATTTTAAATTGCTGTTTGAAGACGAGTGTTTTTGTAGAATATTGTTCTTTAAATTGATGATTTTGTTGATCTACTTGATTTAGGCTGGTAAAAATTTCTTTCGAATTTGCCAAAAATGGCACAAAATTTTTAGGTCTAGGAAAAACTTAAGCTGTAAAATTTCATATTTTCACTTCAAATCTGAGAAAAGGAAAAAATCGTGTTTAAGATAGTTACAGCATGTTTATACAACCCAGCCTAACTGTTTCTCAATCGAAGTTTCGATAATTTTGTAATCCATTGAGTAAAATTACCGGGTAGCGTAAATGGCTCATGAAACGTTTTTCACTAGCGGCAAATTGGTGTTTATTTGCTAACGGTTTTGTAAAGTTGTTAAGTTTTAATACCGCATGGTGTTTTTTATATTATGCAGTTTTGTTTCCTAATAATTGTGTTTTTTTGATTTCCAACCTGAGTTTGTATTGATAAACATTGATTTTTGCCGTCTTTTGCTCCAAAAATGTTTTTTCAAATCAACCAGTTTTTTGAAAAAATTTTTGTATTTTCAAGTTTGGTTTTTCAGAAAATGTATTTGATGGTGTCAATTTCCTTTAAGAGATTAAAAAAGGAGGCAGCAACAATTTTCTTATACTAACTAGCTTTCAAATGATTCAGTACATTTTGAAATGCGGTTATGTCTATGATTGAATATGACTACCAAAGTTTTTTTTATGGGCGGTACTTCCTAAACTTAACATACTCAATCAGGAGCGGATTTAGGGGGGGCGGGGTGGGGCGGACGCCTTCCCTTTCAGGGATTCGAACCCCTGCCAACCCAAAGGGTCCCCCTTTGGTACTTTTTATGAAATTCATTTTTGGCCGACCGACCCTAAAATTTTTCTAAAGGCGCCTTCGGCGCCAATATATACAAATTGTGAGGGGGAGCGCGCCAAAAAAACGCGTTTTTTTTTTCTCAAAATTTTCCAAAAAGTGCCCAAAAACGGCCTTTTTGACCTGTTTTTTCAAAAAATTGCCTACGGCGCAGAAAATTTGGCCAAAACAGGGTCTTTTTACTGCTTTGGGAGAGCTCGGAAAATCAATCTGATCGACCTAAAAAAAAAAGTTCGAAAGTTTTTTGAAAAGCAGCCCCCCCCCTCGAGAAAATCCTAGATCCGCCTCCTGTACTCAATGATTAGGCATGAAAGTTGTTTGAATATAATAAGTACTCCCATTCCGATATATCACAAAGAGAAAAAATTTTTTTTTTTTTCGCTTTCTAATGATGTAAAAAAACTAAGAACGAAAGTTTTTGTTCGGGTAATTTACTTTGAGAATGTTCTAAATTTGTAGTTTAACCGGATAGTAGTTTAATAAACTCCGGTTTTTATATCTCCAAAAAAAATTTTTTCGAAGCAGGGACATTTCCTTTCAAATTTCAATTTTTTGAAACATTGATAATTTTCCAGCGCTGCTGATCTTTTCTCCGGGTGTCCTAAAGTTTTCGATGAAAAAATCATCATCTAGATGTATTTAGGTTTATCCCTTCTAACAATATACTTTTGTTTACTTATTTTACTGGTGGTTCACAAGATTTAAAACATTGCACTACGTTTTCATTAAGAATTTGGAACAATTCTTTTGGAGTCTTAAAGTTTCATAGAAAGACTTTCAATCCAATTTCATCGATTCGTTATTAAGATTTTATCTCTATAGTTTGTTTTATTATAGACTCTATGCTGAAAAGGCTAAAGTTTTTTGTGGAAATTATGTAAGTAAAAATAAAATATTTGTTTGATGTTTCCAATGCAGAGTAATCACTGTTTAGGTAAACAAACAAAAAATAAAATAATTGAGTTTGTGTCAAATCACTTTTTTCTCTTTGAAAACAATTACAGTTATGATCACATAAGAGAATAATCGATTCATTCAAGGTTTGAACAAGAATAAAAAAATAATTCAGCGAATTTTTCGAGGAAGTAAATTTTCTGGGATCTGTTTGGATTATAAGCCAAACTTATACGAACTGAATTTGTTTATTCTTCTGCAGGAGGGAACTACTTCGACCAGAGTTTTCCATACTTCTACCCGAGTGTATCTATCTACATCAGTTCTCATGTTTAGGAATCAATTACATCGCACCTCTGCCCCTTGACTTATTTGGGTCGATTCATTGTTTCTATCGCATCTAAATGCGACAAATTTTGCAAAGTTTAGCTCCCATTTGTTACCATTCTTTGTTTTCTTCGGCCAAGTTTCGCTAAATTTGAAAAAAAATTTGTCGCCTAGTGTTTTGACTAAGATTTTTAAACGTGTGGTTTTGTTACAGAGACTTCGGCAGTTTGAGTATAAAATTTTCAGGTTGTTCTGATAGATTGTTTTTCAGACTTTTTTATAGCAAAAGTTGGGATCGCCCGCAAATTTCATCAAATGACCCAGCCATAACATAACGGTTACTGGGCTCAAAATTATAAATTAACTAAAGATTTTGCGAGTTATTTAAAATCAGATGAAACTGTTCGAGGTGTGTTACCTATAAGTAACGAATCAGGACATTTTTGAGTGAAAATTGACCTCATGCTATCTTTAGTACTAATGCATTTATTTCCGAGCTAAATGGATCTTCTTTTCTCTAGCCCCCGAGATGGAGAATGTCTCAACTCGAGAGAACAGGAGAAGCTGAGAGGTAAGACTGTGGCAATAAAAGACTCTATCGCAGTGGCCGGGGTTCCAATGACATGCGGAAACTCAAGTCTAAAGGTAAATCTAGAGATAAACAAGAATAGCTGGTCACTGTGCAAGGAGCACATAATGCTTCAATCAAAAATCAAATAAAATGGTAAATTGTGTTCGCATTTGTTTTTTCATTATAATATTTTTTATGACATCCGTTTTCGCCAATCAAACCTAAAATTTTTCGGCGCCAATATGTTTTTGAAGGGGACCGCGCTGTAAAAAATTTTTTGGCTAAAATAGTCAAAACGGCATTATTGACAGTTTTTTTTAAAGTTTACCTGCTGCGCATAAAAATTATGCCAAATTAAGGACTTCATCTTGTTCTGGGAACACTTGGAAAACCCATTTGGCTGGCCTAAAAATGTTTTCGAAAGTTTTTGAAATTCCGTGAAGGAGAAAAAAAATTCGAAAAGTTAGAACTTGATATATCAAAAAACAGTTACCAAAAATTATTTCTTGTATTTGATTTTGCATTTAGTATTATTATGATTATTATGATTATGATTATTATGATTATCATTGTAATCATTATTTTTTCTTTTATGGTTATTATTGTTATTAATATTATTATTATGATTATTTTTATCATTAATATGATTATTACATTTTGCATTGTTACATTTTGCATTTTTACATTTTGCATTTAAATTTTGCATTTGGTATTATTTTGATTATTATGATTATGATGATGATTATTATGATTTTTATCATTATTTTTACTATTATGATTATAATTATTATAATTATAATGATTATTTTAATCATTAATATGATTATTATTGTTGCTATAATTATTGGTCCGACCATTGATAATGAGAGGAAATTTAATTTTGTTCGTGTTTTCCTGCAAATTGTTGTTCTTTGGTTTAATTACAAGCAGATAAAGCCAGCGAGCAGTCGTTTACAATAGGTTAACGTGCTTTATTTCAGTTTCACGCGAGTTAAATTAGTTTGGGAATTATTTAACGCCATTTTGGAAAAAAAACTTTCAAAAATCAAAAAATTTCAGAAAAAAAAACATTCGACGAAAACGTTTTAAGAACGTTTTGATTTCTTATGATTTTTGTGTTTCTAGTCATTTTCCACCAAACTAATTTTCATTTTCTCTATTTTATTATGACTGTCGAATAGGCTTAAGTTCTAGTTTTTCGTTCATATCTTTTCACCACACCACGCTGAAAAAAAGAGACATATTCAAAAATAAAAGATTTTGGTCGAAGATTTTGTACTGCTTGCATAAGAACCGGCTATCCTTGTTAAAGTTATGATTATTTTGATTTTTTAAAAATATTTATTAATAACATTTTTGTGTTATCATCGTTTCCTACTCAGATTAGTTCTTAGCGTAGAATTGATGAAATGGTATTTTGATTTAAGGGACAAACATTTTTTCTTTCCAATTGTAACAAGTTTAAAATGGTAGATTGTTGCTCCGATCGCTGCATTGAAAATGACGGGAGGTAGCTATGTATTGGCTACTTTTATCTGCCCGATATAACTAATTCAAAAAAAATGCGTCGCTAGTATGATATTGAAGCAGATTCAGTTGTGACTCTGAAATAACATTACGAGGCTAAACTGTGCACTAAATAGGCTGACATTTTGGTGTGTGTAGGTCTCTGGAATTCAGAGACAAGACTCTGAACATGTAAACATTTTGTCAGAAAGATCCAAGAAAATAAAAAATAAACAAAAAAAAGAATACAAGGAGTTGGATTCTTCCTTTTCTTTGATCTTTCCCGCTTACAACAGTTTGGTCTCGCAATTACACAAAATAGACAATTTGGCATCGTAATGAAACACAAACAAAAATTTGCAAAAAAATCCGTTTTTTTTATTTTGGTCTTCAAGTTGAAATCAGTCTATTCACATCTAATTGTTTCTAGATTATGAATTAGTTTTGCTTATAAAATCTATTTTGAAAGCTGAGCTAGCAAATCAATCTCCTCTTATTATCTCAAAATTACAAAACAAAATGAAGAAAAAAATTAATTTCGAAAAATTGTTCCTTTTTTGTATTTACTTTTTCCTTCAATTTCTTTAAAAACTTTTTTTGAGTTCCTATACTTCAATCATTTTATGCATGATCAATTTGTGTTAATTGCACTGCAACCGGCTGGTTACAGTTGTTGTTCCGACTTTCGATACGAAAGTAACGGAATATTTGTGCTCGGGGTGGGTTTTTTTCTTCAGACAAATTTCGACTTTTTATCTAGCCATTTTTGACGGAATTTTTAAATATCATTCGAAAGGTATTGTTGTCTTGAGCTCAAATTTGAAAAGATATTTTACCTGTGATCGTTTTTTGTAAATTTATGGGGGTTTAAAGATTGCCATTTTGGCTAATTTGGGACAATTAACGCGCGATATATTTCGCGCTATTAACGCGTAAGCGGAGAGTTAATCCGTCTTAAAAATCGTTCCAAATTGGTTTACCGAAGCTTATTTGCACTAATCAATTTGTTACAAGTAGCGAAATCTATCCTTTTTGTACTTTATATGGCGTGTGAGAGGATGATTTCCATAAAAAGTTTCAAATATAAGAAATGGCGGACGCCTTTCTTCAGGGATTCGACCCCCTGCCGACCCAAAGGGTCCCCCCATTTGTACTATTTTGAGATATCCTTTTTGGATGCGGACCTTTTTAAAAAAACTCCAAAAAGTGCATAAAAACGCCTTTTTTGGCCTGTTTTTTCAAAATTTTGCGTGGGGTGCAAAAGTTTTGGCCAAAGCAGGGTCTTTGTAGTGCTTTGGCTCAGAAAATTAATTTGGTCAATCTAAAAAAAGGTCGACAAAATTTTCAAATAATTTTTTGAAAATCTGCCTCCCCTCGAGAAAATCCGAGATCCGCCCCTGGTCGAAATATCAAAAACTTCAGCCAGTTTGGGTAATTATTGCGTTTTTCTGTACCAGCTCATGTTACTGCCCGCCTTTAAGAAAAGTGAAAACAAATCGATTTTAATGGATTTTCGTGGTCTATAATGTTGTAAATATAATCGATTCCCATGTTACGTGCAGACAACAAAATTAGACTAAAAATGGATTTTATAATAAGTAGGAAATCACATTAAATTGGATTTTTTCCACTTTATTTTTGTTTCGCGCGTCGTGCAAAAGATTGCAAGAATTTCAGCATTTATCAAGTGAGTGATGCGGAAACTTTGCAAAGCGAGTGTACGGCCTGGCCTAATCCATTCCAAATCCTAAACTCAAATTGCAAAAAGGTTCCGTTGAGCTCTCCCCCCCCCCCCCCCCCCCCAACGTTTGCCCCTTTGCTCCCCTTCAATCCCCCTAACGTTTGCCCCTTTGCTCCCCTCCCCCCACTGAACCCCCCACCTGAACACTCTCAACACACCCCCAGCCAGTTTGGGTAATTATTGCGTTTTTCTGTACCAGCTCATGTTACTGCCCGCATTTAAGAAAAGTGAAAACAAATCGATTTTAATGGATTTTCGTGGTCTATAATGTTGTAAATATAATCGATTCCCATGTTACGTGCAGACAACAAAATTGGACTAAAAATGGATTTTATAATAAGTAGGAAATCACATTAAATTGGATTTTTTCCACTTTATTTTTGTTTCGCGCGTCGTGCAAAAGATTGCAAGAATTTCAGCATTTATCAAGTGAGTGATGCGGAAACTTTGCAAAGCGAGTGTACGGCCTGGCCTAATCCATTCCAAATCCTAAACTCAAACTGCAAAAAGGTTCCGTTGAGCTCTCCCCCCCCCCCCCAACGTTTGCCCCTTTGCTCCCCTTCAATCCCCCTAACGTTTGCCCCTTTGCTCCCCTCCCCCCACTGAACCCCCCACCTGAACACTCTCAACACACCCCCCCCCCACCACCACCACCACCTGAACAACCCCCTTCCCCCCCCCCCCCACCTGAACCCACCTCCCACCTGAACCCAACCCCCACCTGAACGCACCCCCACCTGAACACGTTACGTTGGGGGGGGGGATTAATGTAAATGGGCAAACGCTAGGGGGTTAATGTTGAGTAATATAAAAAAGTAACAAAAATATTAAAGTTAGGTAGAAAAAATTTCAATTGAACAACAAGTAACCAACGTAACCAACTTTAATTTAAAACGTAGAAAAGACTTTATGTGCGTTGAAATTCGCATCTCAGTAAAGTGGAAAAAAAATCGATTATAATTTAGTTTCATTGTCAGTGTCGACAAAAGTGAAAATAAATCGATTTTAATGGATGAAAAAAGGATTTTGTTGCCTCGAAAAACAGTAATATTATAATCCATTTTTAATTGATTTTAATTGATTTGTTTCACTTTTGTGGACACTGACAAGGAAACTCAATTATAATCGATTTTTATTCATGGAACTCCAATGCGGGTGCTCTAACTTCTTTTTTTCAGGACTTCGTCCCCTCGTCAGATGCCGTAGTCGTCAGTCGGATCCTCGCAGCCGGCGCCACTATAGTCGGAAAAGCAGTTTGCGAAAACATGAGTCACTCTCAATTCTCGCAAACGGGTTTCCTGGGGCCGACACTCAACCCATACGACAAATCCCGTACCTCTGGGGGGTCGAGTTCCGGCAACGCGGTGGCACTCGCATTGCGCGAAGTGGAAATGGGCGTGGGCACTGACAACGGGTGTTCGGTGCGTGTTCCGGCGGCACTGTGCGGATGTGTGGGTCTGAAGCCGACTTTCGGACTCGTACCAGTGGAGGGAGTTGGTCCGAGTATGCGAGCGACTAACCATTTCGGACCAATGGCCTCAAATGTCGAGGTGGATAGTTCTTTCTGATAGTTCAATTACTGCTTAAATTTATTAAATTCTCATTCCAAAGCCTTTACCAATCTTTATTTTGCGCGATCAAAACAATCCGTTTTGCTTTTAAAGAAGTTAGATTTTGATTTAAAAAAATTTTTTTTTCCTTTTCTCTAGAAATTTTGGCTAACTTATGAAAAATTTTGATCCGATAATTGCATTTTTTCAAAAGCTGCACATTTTGAAACTGAAAACGCCATAAGAAGAAATCAAGTTAGTATATTATGCAATAAATGTTTTGTTAGTTTTCTTTACTTTTTGAAGGATTGTGCTTTGCTGCTCGATGTCATATCTGGCCCGGACATGTTTTCAAACCCAACTTCAGTAGCTTTCACAAAGCCGAATTCTTATTTGGACGAAATCAACCTAGGTGTGAACAAAATCAAAGCAGGCGTGATAAAAGAAGGCTTTCTCTACGAAGACGAGAACACTAAAAATGTGTCGGAGACTGTCTTAAAAACTATTGATCAATTGAAAAATCAGGGTATGCAATTGGAAGAAATTTCAATCCCGGAATTAATTGAAGCAAAGTCTCTTTACTACTTGCTTTCAATGCTCGAAATTGCCCATGTTTTTGAGAATAACGGTCAACCTTATGCAGGACGACAAGCAACTATGATTGACTTGAAGCGTGCTTTCAAAGATCTCAAAGTGGACGCAAATTTGCCTCAGAACACTCAAATTGCGATGATAGCTTCAAAACTATTTGCCGAAAGGATTTCAACGGAAAATATTTTTGAAAAAGCTATGAACAGATCTAAAGTTCTTTCGGAGTAAGTTTAACCAACGACCTTGAAATTTATCTAAGAACCATACAAATATCACGTTCAAGGTTTGTTATTTTTTGGAAACTACAAGAAAGTTTGGTCGATTGAACATTTTTTGGTCTATGTTACCAGGGCTGACTTAACAAACTTTTAATTTAGCATTTAGGTAATTTTTGTTTTTTGAGTACGTGAAAGAAAAAATTTCTTTCAAAAAATTACTGTTTTATAGGAAAATTGAGAATTTGTTGGCAAAATATGACGTTTTTATTTTGCCAACTACCCCTTACGTTGCTCCTAAGTTACCTCAGGAAAACGAGAACTACATTGAAGCACACGTGCCAATGAATGTGAACTGCTGTCTGTTCAACTTGACAGGACATCCTGCAATCAGTGTGAACTGTGGATTCGTCCAACCGCAAGAGGGCGATGACAAAAGGACAGACATGCCTGTTGGAATGCAGATTGTGTCTAGATACATGCAAGAATCGAAAGTTCTGAGGGTAGCAAAGACGGTCGAGGAGTTAGTTGGTCGACGAACTGTCTTCATCAACCAGGAAAAATGAACCCTAATGAAACAGTTCTTTTTTTAGTTAGACAGAAGTCAATTGTTTTAGTTTGAGCTTAGCTTTAACAGCCCCTTAGTTTTACCGAAAATAAAAATTTGATGTTGTTGACATTTTTTCCCAAGGCGCTGGAACAAAGAAAACCGGACACTTCAAGTTGCACAAATTGTAATGAAAACGAATTTATGCTTCCGACATTTAAAAACCCAAAGCCTCTTCTGCAGATAGTAAGAAGGACACCAATTGTCCAAAAAATTACCCAAACGAATCATCCTTGAAAAATGAATAACTTGGACTTGCACTAGAAAATTGGACGTTGAAACTGTTAGGCCTTCCTATAAGAAAGCTTTTCCCGGATTTTTATCGTATTTAAAAAAAAGTAGGCATTAAGTCTTAACTGTATGATAAGTTTCATACTTTGCTTTTGTCTATTCTAAAAAAAACCACCTATTTTAATTATTATATCATCTAATTTTTGTTAGGCCTCTAATCGTCCATTTTTTTAATCCATTTTTGGCCCACACGGTCTGAATCCGAAATCTTTCGGGCCGCACAGTCTGAATCCAAATCCTTTCGGGCCGCACAGTCTGAATCCGGATTCCTTCGGTCCACACGGTCTGAATCTGAATAGTTTCAGTCCGCACAGTCCGAAACCGGATTCCTTCGGTCCACACAGTCTGAATCCCGTTTCCTTCGGTCCACACAGTCTGAATCTGGATTCCTTCGGTCCACACGGTCTGAATCTGAATTCTTTCTATCCGCACAGTCTGAATCCGAACTGCTTCGGTCCACACGGTCTGAGTCTGAACTCTTTTAGTCCGCACAGTCGGAATCCGGACTCCTTCGGTCCACACGGTCTGAAGCTGAACTCTTTTAGTCCGCACAGTCTGAATCCGGATTCCTTCGGTACACATGGTCTGAATCTGAATTCTTTCAGTCCACACAGTTTGAATCCAAATTCTTTTGGGCCGCACATTCTAATCCGGATTCCTTCGGTCCATACAGTCTGAATTCAAATTCTTTTGGGCCGCACAGTCTGAATCCGGATTCCTTCGGTCCACACGGTCTGAATCTGAATAATTTCAGTCCGCATAGTCCGAATCCGGATTCCTTTGGTCCACACAGTCTGAATCTGGATTCATTCGGTCCACACGTCTGAATCCAAACTCTTTTGGGCCGCGCAGTCTGATTTGAGATTCCTTCGTCCACAAGGTCTGAATCCGAATTCCTTCGGGCCACACGGTCTGAATCTGAACTTTGTCGGGCCGCACAGTCTGAATCTGGATTACCTCGGTCGAACAGTCTGAATCTAGATTCTTTCGGTCCACGCACTCTGAATCCGGATTCTTTCAGTCCACACAGTCTGAATCCAAATTTTTCAAATTTTTCGGGCCGCACAGTTTGAGTCTTTATTCCTTCGATCCACACGGTCTGGCTCTGAATTCTTTCAGTCCACATAGTCTGATTCCAATTTTTTTTCGGTCCACACACTCTGAATTTGGATTCTTTTGGTCTACACAGTCTGAATCCTAGTTTTTTCCGGCCGCACAGTCTGAATCTGGATTTCTTCGGTACACACGGTCTGAATCTGAACTTTTTCAGTCCACACAGTGTGAATCCGGATTCTTTCAATCCACTCAGTCTGAATCCGGATTCTTTTTAGTCCACACAATTTGAATCCGGATTCCTTCGGTCCACATGGTCTGAATCTGAATTCTTTCAGTCAACACTGTCTGCATCCAAATTCTTTAGGCCCACACAGTCTGAATCCTGTATTCTTCAATCCACATGGTCTGAACTTAGCGTTTTCTGGTCTACACGGTCTACACTTACTATATTCTGGTCCCAACGGTCTGAACATGGTAAACTTTGATCCACATGTTCTGAACATTAAACCGCGACCTCGACCGAGATAACATTCTTTTGTTTTTACGTGAACCTGCACCACTTTTGTACTATATCATAAAAAGTTATTTGCAGACATGTACCACTTTTGTACTATATCACAAAAATTATTTGCATACATTCTTTAAAATGCTAGAATTCACTTAAAGTTCACTTTTTCAAGCATTTTTTGTTTTTACAGCAAATTCGCTCCCAGCGGATGTGAATAGCTAATCTTTTATTATGTTTCCCACTGAGAAAACAGGAGACTTGCAAAAGCGTCCTGTTTTTGTAAAATCATTACAAGGGGACATTTCCGATGTCCGACTAGGCCAATGGAAAAGATCGACTAAACCCATGGAAAGGATCCCATGGACAGCGTATGCAATTTAGGCTAAAAAAGGCTTGCAGCAGGATCATCGAAATCGCCTATTGTGTTTTCGAATTTCTCCCGTTGAAAGGGGTTATCAATCGAATTTTTGGAATATTCATGTTGGTCAAACATTGCAATGGGATCTTTCAATAGGATTTCAAAGATGCCATGGCAAGCTTCTTACAACGAGACTTTTTCAAGATTTTGATAAATAGATATTTCCGCAGAAGTTTTCCTAAATTTTAATGACAACATCAAATTAGATCGAAGTTAGCTATTGGAAAGATCCACTTGAAAACCCACCTCAACTACTGTTCCTCGAGAAATCATTAAACTTACAGGCCACTTCCCAAATATTTTATCTTCCCAAAAGTTTTTCAGTTAAGAATTGCCAAAAATAAAAGAGTGTTAGAAAATAAACGCAACTTTGCTTGTTATGTGAGTTTTAAGCTGATACTCATTTTTGTTTTAAAGATCAAATTTTACTTTAATTAGTGATGTAATAAGTTGGTTTGTATAACTAATCTTTCAACTATCTTTTAATCTTTTAATTATTTAATCTCATATAACTAAGTTAATCTTTGTTCTTTTCAACTAAGCTAATCACAATTCCTATTTGAAAATCGCAACCAATTAATACTTTTTTCAAATTTTTTTTTTCAGTTAGTTAATTTGAAAAAAAAATGAGATAGTTATTCTTGACACCGAACAATGCTGGTTATGAAAACTTTGGAAGGCCTTTAAAAATATTAAACTTTGTAAACTCACGTTTTAGAATTTTTTTAATTCTTTGAAAAGTTCACAGTCTGTAACATCTCGTTTCGAGACTTTTTTTTGGTTCCCACGTACAGAATGTTCTGACGCATACGTTGACGCTTTAATTGTTCCATAGCAAAAGTTTTTAAAATGCAAGCTAACTAATAAACCTTGTACGTGACCGTCGCACAGAGACGCGCCCAACAGGAACAGCAACCATTCTAATAAACCACCGCGATTGTTTTATAACCTTAACCTTCCTTCCAATGCGAACAACCATGCCATCAGTAGAATCAACTCAGCAGCTTTCACTTCTAAAATAAAATGAAGACATTGTTTTGCTAATTTGAAAAAAAACCAGCTGACTGAAGGGGTATACGGTTTAACGGATAGCCCTTGACTAGGTTCTTGCAGTCAAATTATCAGATTAACCACCATCCGATATTTGTGTAGTAATGCAACTAGCCTCTTTGCTACATCATTGAAAAAGATTGATACTTACAAGACAAGAAAGAAAATCCAAAAACAAGGAACAAAGACTCAAATAACAAAAAAGAAGGATTCAAATAATTACTCGAACCAGCGTGTGGCACTTTGAACTTTTCATTTATCATTTCTTTCGCGAGTGTCTTCGTCTTCTACTGCTCATAAAATTTACAATATTTTACAGAATCTCAAAAAAAGCAATTCCGGTAATGATTACGCAAATTAATTTGCCTTATTAACGCTAATTTCTACTTTGCAACAACAACAAAAAGTAATACATGTCCGAAAATGACACCATATTATTGCAAACATGACTATTATGCATTAATACCGATTAATTTTTTTACCAGAACAACCCGTATTAACAATTTTCTTTACGTTCATCTTGATCCGAGTTTTTATGTGAACTTTAATTTTACGGCGATAACAAATTACAGCTTTTAAAACGTGATACTTGTTATCAGGGGTGTAAAAAAGATTATTGTGAATCCGATAATCGCCGATAAGATATATCGATAAAATCTATCGTTCGAAAAAAAATTATCGAGATAATTATCGATTGAAAAAAATTATCGTTCCGATAACTTTTATAGTCAAATTTTACCGAAATCTAGCAATTTAACTGAAATATTTCGCTTCCAGTTGTGGAAATCGAATAATAGGTTAGTGAACTTTACTGCATCAGACAGTGTTTGTTTATTGTCTGGAGCGGGAAAGCGTGTCTTCAAAGTTCAAAGTAAGCAAATAAACCTGGAACTGACACTTCCGCTTCACTGGCTTGACAAACTCCAGGACAGTCTTGCGAAAAATTAAAAAGTTCAGCTGCAGTTTTTTTTCGAGCGATAATTTTCGATATATCGATATATCTATCTTTAAAAAGTATGACAAAACGATAATCTATCGAATGACTCCGATAATATCTATATCGATAATTTTACAACCCTGCTTGTTATGAGTGACATTTTCTGCCAAACAAATGGACAGCATGAAATGTGGAAGACAACTATTCACAATCTAGCTATATCACTGTGAGCTGCAGCATTCCGTTTGGTGTGATAGGAGTTAAGATCAGGAGTTCATACATCATTGTTCCGACTTTCGATACGAAAGTAACGGAATATTTGTGCTCGGGGTGGGTTTTTTTTTCTTCAGACAAATAATTTCGACTTTTTAACTAGCAATTTTTGACGGAATTTTTTTATATCATTCGAAAGCTATTGTTGTCTTGAGCTTATATTTGAAAAGATATTTCACCTGTGATCATTTTTCGTGAAGTTATGAGGGTTTAAAGATTGCCATTTTGGCCATTTTGACCAATTTGGGACAATTAACGCGCGATATAATTCGCGCTATTAACGCGTAAGCGGAGATTTAATCCGTCTTAGAAATCGTTCCAAATTGGTTAAAAGGAGCTTAATTACCATAATTGGTTTGTTACAAGAAGCGAAATTTATCCTTTTGTACTTTATATGGCGTGTGGGGGGATGATTTTCATATAAAATTTCAAATTTTAGAATTTTTTTTTTCGATTTTGTTTTTTTTTTTGCATTCAATTTTTTAATTTTATTACTGCTCCATAAACCTTAAAAGGCAGTCGGAACATTCAGGGCTTTGCCCTGATACGAGCAGTCTTGTTTTATTTGGTGTTAGTATATAAATGGAATTAACTTGTTGACCATTTAAAGTTTGTGGTATTAAAACAACAAGGTAAAAAAATGTACGGTGTTAAACAGTTTGCTATTGAAATTAGGACATCGAGAAGGACACCGTAATGCTAGAGGACCGAATGTCAAAAAAATTACTCTAACGAACCAGACATGGGTAGCGGGAAACTTGGAGTTGCACTAGAAAATTGGACTTCGAAATTCTTAGGCATTCATATAAAAAAGCTTTTCTTGAATTAATATCGTTTTTAAAAAGTTTAAAGCAATTTAATTGTATGATAGATTTGATACTTTGGTTTTGCCTTTTCTAAAAAAACCCACTTGTTATAATTATTATATGTTCTAATCTTCGCTAGACCTCTAAGCGTCCGTCTTTGATACCCATTTTCATACTTAATTCCAAACATCACCTTTTGAAATCCATCGTTTTTAGAGTAAATTTTCTCCACAAGGATCTCATGGACAGATTTTGTAATGCTTAAAGGATCTTTGAACGCTTTGTGCGGATAGCAACAAGATCTTTGCTATAGACAAAACTGTTTTCGAAAATCTGCTGTTGCGAAGGGTTATTTGTGAGAAATACACTATAGTATTCATCTTGATAAAGGATAATCGAGAGCCTCTATTAGGAAAAAGGTTAAAGCATTATCAGAAAACGGTTTAACTTTGCTATTGCAATTTTTTGCTCGCACAAATTTGAAGGTTTCATGTGTGATTTATTAAAATCAATGTTTTAAAAAGAAAGAAAATTAAACAAAACTTGAGTTATCGTTTGCTGACTGGACGGTGTAATTTTTATCGTTTTTATGAAAACTTTTACCGTTCGTTTTATTTTTTATATGAAATTGTAGAAAAATCTTGTACAATGAAACCGAGATTAGATTTTATTATTTACAAGAAAGTATAACACTGTTGCCAGGGGCGGATTTAGGGGGGGGGCGGGGGGGCGGACGCCCCTCCCCCCCCCCCCCCCCCCTCAGGGATTCGACCCCCTGCCGACCCAAAGGGTCCCCCCTTTGACACTTTTTCAGAAATCCATTTTTGGCCGACCGACCCTAAATTTTTTCCAAAGGCGCCTTTGGCGCCAATATATACTAACTTTGAGGGGGAGCGCGCGCCAAAAAAAACGCGATTTTTTGTCAAAATTTTTCAAAAAGTGCCCAAAAACGGCTTTTTTGACTGTTTTTTTTTTCAAAAATTTGCCTGCGGCGCACAAAATTTAGCCGAAATAGGGGCAAAACAGTGCTTTGGAAGAGCTCGAAAAATCAATTTGGTCGACCTAAAAAAAAAGGGCGTCAAAATTTTCGAATTTTTTTTGAAAATCCGCCCCCCCCCCCTCGAGAAAATCCTAGATCCGCCCCTGACTGTTGCACTTTTTCACAGAAAGGTTACAGTCATTAAAGTGCTAGAATTCGCTAATTATTTACAGTTTTTTGCCCATTTTTGTTTTTTGTTAGAATAAGATTGCTTCCAGAGGATGTGAATGGCTAATCATTTACTGTACTTCCCACTGAGGCAACAGTAGATTCGAAATTGCTTTTGCGATTTCAAGAATCCTGGTGCAAATTCCTTACATAGGGTTATTTGTCATTTCCGACTAGACTATGCACATGGAAAAGACCGACGGGAGGCATGGAAAGGATCTATTGGACAGCGTTTAGATTGACATCAAATTTTTGGTTGAAAGGGATTATCGTTCGATCGAATCCTGGAAATAGTTATTTATGCAAGAAGTTTCAATGATATTTTTCAATGGGATTTCAAAGATCCTATTACAAGATCCTTGCTACGAGACTAATTCAAGTTTTTGATAAATATTTCCAACATGAACTTTTTAAAATTATTTTGTATGACAACTTGAAGAATTCCAATAAATCACGGGTAGCTTTAGCAAAACACTCGTCAAGGACTGTTTTTGAAGAAATAATCAAACTTACAGACCACAACTTCCCAAACAATTTTGAGAATTGGTTTTTAAAGAGTGAAAGAGTGTTATAAAAACTGAAAACAGTTTTGTTTATTATTTGCGTTATAAGCTGATGCTGATGCTCTGTTTGAAAGAATAAAACTTACTTTATTCAGTGGTTCTCTGTCATTTTTATGTAACTTATTTTGAAATAAGTTGGTCTGGCCTAAAAAAAATGATCCAGACAAAGATGTAGTTTGTTTTCTTTTTCATGTAAAACAACCTCAATTCGTAACAGAAAATCCCATTTATGAAATTTTTTCAGTTCTCTTTTCTATTAAATAATTTTTAAAAGGTAGAGTTATAATGCTTGATGTCCAATACTTTTCCAGAAAAATATTCTAAAGTATTCAAAATTAAAAAACTTCCCTTATTGTTCCGACTTTCGATACGAAAGTAACGGAATATTTGTGCTCGGGGTGGGTTTTTTTTTTCTTCAGACAAATTTCGACTTTTTAACTAGCCATTTTTGACGGAATTTTTTTTAATCATTCGAAAGGTATTGTTGTCCTGAGCTCAAATTTGAAAAGATATTTCACCTGTGATCATTTTTTGTAAAATTACGGGGGTTTAAAGATTACAATTTTGGCCAATTTGGGACAATTAACGCGCGATATTTCGCGCTATTAATTCGTAAGCGGAGAGTTAATCCGTCTTAGAAATCGTTCCAAAATGGTTAAAAGAAGCTTATTTGCCATAATTGGTTTGTTACAAGGAGCGAAATCTATCCTTTTGTACTTAATATGGGGTGTGGGGTGATGATTTTCATAAAAAATTTCAAATTTTAGAAAAAAAAATTTCATTTTTTATTTCATTGAATTTTTTCATGTTATTACTGCTCCATAAACCTTAAAAGGCAGTCGGAACATTCAGGGCTTCGCCCTGTTATGAGCAGTCTTGTTCACTTTTTGGATTTTCTTAAAATTTTAGCGCAAAAAATTACGCAGCAAAAATTACAAGGTCAAAAACTCAGCAGAAATTTTATGACTTTTTGTTATGAAAAATTTAAAGAGTCAAACTAAGCAATAGGAACGTTTTGTATATAAAAAGCAAAAACTGTTCTAAAAAATGATGTTAGAAACTAATATCTAACATCCATTTTAGAAACGCTTTTGTTTGTCATATACAGAACGTTCCTAACGCTTATTTTGACTCTTTCATTTTTCCATAACAAAAACTTTCTAAGTTTTTGCTACTTATTAAACCTTGTATTTATTTCTTCCAACATAACTTCTTAGCACATTGCTATCATGACTGCCAAACAACTCATGACAACCGTCCCAGGGACGCTCCTACCAAGAAAAACAACCTTTCTAATAAGCCACCACAATTGTCTTTCAGCCTCCTTCCACCGCGATCAGCCATGCCATCAATAAAACAAACTCAACAACCTCTACTTTAAAAAAGAAGACATTCTTTGTGCAAATTAGAGGTTCTAGAAAGACAGCTTACTGAAGAAATATCTGGTTCAACGGAGCTCTTGCTTAAGCTCTTATTGATAAATTATCAGATTATGATTCCGATTTTTGAAGAAAACAAAATATTTGTTACTATCTTATAATTATGTAGTATTTGCACAAGCCTTTGAGCTACCCTATTGAAACAGAATGATACTTAAAAGACGAGAGAAGTCAAAAACATCTAGAACAATGACTGAAATAGTTATCTGCATGTGGCAAATCTAACTCCTTTATTAATTGTTTCTTTCCCATGCGAGTTTCTACTACAGCTCATATTATCTTACTAAACCTTAAGGTTTCAATGGAAGAGAAAAATTTGATGGAGGATTACTCATATCAATTTGCCTTGCGCAAACATCTAGATTGCAACTACACATTAAAGAAGGTAATAGATAAAAGTTAATGCAAATCAGTTTGCCTTGGGCGAAACTTTATGTTGCAAGTACGAGGCACTTGGTTTAAACACTACTTTCGCAACCACCAGAATAACAATCAGAGACGAAATTTTTGCTTTCGCCCACAGGATTAGAAGTCCATCAATTCAGAAAATCATAGCAAAATTTTTTGACCCAACGATACTAAAAAATGTAGAAAACTTTCAATGTTGTTATTAGGTGACATTTAACATTACAGCGATAATAGTATACTGCTTCAAACTCGCAATCCAAAAACCTTAGTGACAACTTTCGCCAAAAAAAAGGACAGCATGAAATGTGGAAGACAACTATTCACAGACTAGCATTAAGTATGCTGCTGCTTTTTAGGGAAATTAGTACAAAATTTTGCCATAAAAGGCGACATTTCAGACTTGAACTCCATGACTGTTTTTTTTCCCTCGCTGAGTTAAAATTGATAAATTGGCAATTTATTGGAACAATTCATGGACTTCAATACCAAATTTTTGAAGAATTTAGTGTACTAGAAGAATAACAACTCAATTCACATCAGAAGAAATAAAGGTAAGAAAACTACCAAGGATAGTCGTTTGCTCTGCAAGTACTACAGAATGTTTTGACCGAACTGATATAAGAAAAATTTCCAAAATCTGAAAAAAACTGCAAAGTTTTCTATAATTTTTTTTAAATTTTTTTTCTAGAAAGGGTCACTGATTTATGACCTAAGGCAATAAGATTCGGAAACTGTAATTTATGAAACTTTACAACTGGAAAGTTAGTTTCTCATCAATTTTTGTGTTATTTATTCAAAAAACAAAAAACCGACCAGTTTTTCACAACAATAAATCTTTTTTTTTGATTTTCTATTTTTTGATGTTTAGACTCTGAACCACGACCAAAACAGCTTCAATTTAAAAGCAACCAAAGTCAATCGAGTAAATCAAAATTTGTACAAAAGCAAACCGAACCAGATCTGAGAATTTTTCCCACATGAGAAAGATTGGCACAAAAAATTGTTTGTCCTTATCTAAACTAAAAGCAAAAAAAAAATCTCGGAAAAAAGACATTAAAGAAAAAGTACAAAAAAATATTTTAAAAGTTGATAATCATCAGGCAATTTTGAAGCGCATATGAACATTGGATAGTGGAACCTGATCTAAACTACATTTTATTATTGGATAAATTAGATATTTCATCACTATAAAATATTTAATATTAACCAACCATATTCCATCTAACTAACAAACCACTTATTTGTAAGTGCTGAAATTACTTGTAATTTCAGCACCAGAGAGATTTGAATTTAACTTAGAAATTAGTTACCTCTCCAAGAGAACTTCAGCAATCGCAATAAGCCAGTATACTCTAGATCTATTGAGCCTAGCAGAGACTAGTTAAACACCCTGAGACTAGTAGATATAAGAGTAAGATTAGGATCGATATTAGACTAAGAAGTTGCACGAATCTATCCGGCCGAAAATAAGATAGCGTGACGAGCAGACGGTGTACCCTATCCGAAATTACTATATGAGTTAGACCATCGAACCTAACTCATCTGGTGCGACCATAAGTCTCGAATAAGACCTTAAGAAACAAAATAGCTTAGTATTAATCAAAATAGATTAGAAATAAGACAAAACATTTTCAAAATGTTTCACGACAATAATTTAATTGAAATGTCTCTACGACTCAATAGATCAGAGCCGCTATTCCGCACAATACGAGAACTAGCCGGTATTGGAAAAAGACCTCGGACAAGAGACGACATACGACTACACAGAAACGTACCATTTAGTTTCATGGTCGTATGGCAAAAGCCAACACAAACTTTTATATTTAGAATCTTATTAGCAATGAATTTAGATTTTCATTTGCAAACATAAAATCCTTAAAGGAAATCTTCAATGATTATTTCAGGCGCTAGATAAAATTACTATTGTACAATAAAGATTGATAAAAAAATCTCAAATCGTTCCTTCCAATTCTGCAGTAATATATAAAAGTATTTGAAAAAATATTTATTGAAAACAAAAATAAAAATTAGTAGCATGACAATAAATTGTTAGTATATATAAATCATCCTGTTGTTCCAGCTTCATCACCTAAAGATAACAGCAATCCTAAATAAACTAATATCATCAAAAACTAAAACCTTTTACCAAATAAATTTAATATAATTTAACCTTAATTTTATTAAATCTTAAACTAGATCATCAAGGCTTTCATTGGATCTAAATCAATTTTCTAGTTTATAAATTTTAAATTCTGATCATCAAGGCTTATCCATGGATCAAAAAGAACAATTTTGTTCTCCCCCATCCACTTTTCAAGTGTTTAACGACCTCAAACGTCGATTCACTACCCAACCTTTTCAAAAGACCAAGGACTAATAGAAATTTTTAATCACGCTAACCATTCAAATTAGGCTAAACAGTGAAGAACTTCGGTTATTCATCCTTCACTTGAACCCTCCTCTTACCTGAACCAGGATAAATCTTAAACTTAGTAAGTTTAAAATAGTATCTAACGAACTACTTGCGTTCTAATTATACCTGAACCTTGTGGATCGATTTACTATTCTCCAACCCTTGAACACAATCACTACCGCTAAGTAAGATTAAGTAAGTTAACACCTTAACTTAGACTAGCCACGAGAAAGTAAAAATCGTTCTTCGGAATCGATATACTTTTCTCTCCAACCCTGACCAAAAAGACCCAGGTTAAGCTAACCAAAAAATTGTAAGGACTAACAGTCGTACCAAAAAATCGTAGGACATTAAAATCACTAATAAACTCTTGCATCCCTTATCCTAAACCTTATGTCATTGAAACATTTAGGAAAAAAACAAACAATCGTACTACACAATTGTAAAATAGACGACCAAAAATAGAATCTTGTAATAATCCCACATACACAAACAGTTGGATACATTCGAACAAAACGACAAACAACAAAAAGAAAAATTATAAGTAAACAAAGACGGATAACACGAAAAAGTTTTTCAAAAATAGAAATGCATTCTCCGAATCAGAAGTCAGTAGTCTCGACGCGCTATACAAATTAAAAGAATCAGTAAATAAAAATTGTCCAATCCATGATTAGTTATATTTTTCCGATTCAGAAACAACTTCAAACTCATCAAAAAGAGGAAAAAATAGAATAAAAAAGAAATATAAAAACAAACCAGTACATCTATACAATTGGAATCAACCAATTAGACATATTAATAATTATATATTAACAGTCATCAAACTAAAAAATGAGCAACACTCAAAGTGACGAAAGTCCAGACGAAGAAGCAGTTTTTCCCTTTAATATAAATTCACTCAGTGATAGAGGACAAACACGCTTTTGCAAAAATTTACTCGTAAATTTGTTTGAACCATGAATCAGCCCATGCAAATCAGAATTCCCAGATATAAAAATCAAAAGACAAATTATAGAACATTATTTGAAAGACATATCTAACCTAACACAACAATATGGAATCTACACCATAGAATTCAGCACACCAAGAACACTTCATGGTAAATACGTTATCCAAACAGACAATATTGATTTAGAATTCTCAAAAGTATTCACAGAAAATATCAAAAGCATACAATATCAAAACTCACAGAGAGCAAACTCAAAATTCACCAACGAAGTTTTTGCAATAATTTATAGTTATATATCTATATTAGAAAGAACAGAAGCTCAAAGTACATCACCAGTCCAAACATCAAAACATACAAAAGTAAGAAACAAAATTGCCGCATTCTCAACATTTTTAAACGCAATCCGTGAAAACTTTACCAATAATGATGTCTCACAAAACACGAAACATGATCTACAAAAAATATTAGCATGGTTTACAATCGATCATTTTATACATAATATCGACTTAATAGAACAAGCAAGAAAAAACTTTAGACCCCAAAGTACCAATGACGACACTGTCAATGCAGAACAATCAGATTACGTTTGGGACCCCGAATGGTCTCTTCCAGCATTTTTAAGTCTCCCAGCAGATGTCTCAAGTCAAGCAATAAGTACAATATCTTTCCACAGAGATTATGTAAAAGTAATACCACTAACAATTGATGCAACACCTTTAAATTATAATACATTTTTACCCGATACACGAAATAACAGCTTAAATTCAACAGTTATACATAATTAAAATCTCAAGGGAACTAGAAATCTTACACAACAAGATATTCAAACACCATCACACTTCATAAATGAAGAAATAGTCCAAACAACAGTAACAACTACACAACAAAGTATCTCACCAATACATCCAAACCTCACAACACCAAAAAATACAAATACATCATTAACACAAGTAACCTTACAATCGACCGTTAAGCCTTCGGTTGCTCCAAAATATTCACATATGGATTATCAGACGTATAGACCGATGACAAAACCGTCAAAAACACGAAAAACGTTCAGAAGAAACAATTTTGCAGAACACAATTATAATTACGTAAATCAGTCAAAAACAAACCAACCCCCCCCCCCCCCCCCGAAAAAACATACAAAACCTATGTCACTTATGTTCTCATTATTGGAATCTTCCAAATAAATCGACCAATTCAGTAAATTTCCAAGAAAATCCACACCCTCCACAGGATAATAGTGAAAATTACCCATTTTTTCATTAAAATAGGAATAAACAGCAAACGCCTTATTACACAAATTACCTATCATCTGACGATAATGATTATCATCAACCAGACATTTTTGCACAATATACACAAGAATATCGAACACAAGAACCGCGACAATCTCAACCATCAAAAAATATAAAGAATTACCCACAAAATCCAGCAGATATGCAACATCAACAACCAATGCATACACAAAAATCAAAAAACGCACAATCTTTTCAATCTATACAATCACAAAACCCAATAACTATGCATTCTTACCAAACAACTCAAATGCAAAACGAAATACCACTACCATATTATTTACAACAACATGAAATAACAAAAAATCAACTGACAAATTTTTCACAAAAGCCAAATGCCGCAGAATCACTACAGATGACTATGAATCCATACCTCATGGGTGGATCATCGATAACATCAAATAAACCACTGATGGTATTTACAGGCACAGACCCTGAATATTCTGTAGAAGACTATTTAAACGCAGCCACAGCAAATTTAATTTTAAACATAGGACCCGAACCAATTAATACGCCACTCCATCAAAATTGGATACATAGACGCACAGCGTTAAGCCAAACAACACTAGATGGCGCAGCCCAAAAATTGTTTTCAGTACTAGCTATAGAAATAAAATCAGATTGGAAAAGATTCACATAAGAATTTTCAAAAATGTTTGATTCTGAAAGAAACAAACAACATCAAAGAGTTTTATGCAAAGAAATTCGCAAATTACCAAACGAAACAATCAAACAATTAGCAGTTCGAATCGAAATGCTAGTTCAAAAAGCAGATTCACTCAAAACACATGACTACAAAAACACAAAAATGACAGAAATTTTAATGATGACACCTCAATTAAGGAAAATAGCTATAAAAAAGAGAGCATCACACCCCTCATCCATTCGAGAACCAGATTTAGAAAATTAGTAGATATATTAGAACAAGCAGAAATCACAATGAAACTTGAAGAAACAGAAAATCTAAAACTACAGTATGTTAATCGGATTGAAACAAATACTCCTCATATAAATAACATACAAGGATCAGATACAGACCTGATTGAAAAAATTACTGAAATACTAAACATCTATGAAAAGAACCCAAACTTCAAAGGCAAACCATTTTCAAGAAATGGTGTAATTATTGCCGACGATACGGTCACAGTATTGCCGAATGTAGACAAAAACAACAAGATAATCAGAATAAACCTCAAAAGCACAAAGAACCAAATAAATCATTCTATCAATATATGAAAAAAGATCAAAATCTACCAAACAAGAATATACACAGTAATAATAGCTCTGGAAAACCACTCCCAGGCAACTCAAATTATTCAAGGAATCAATCACCATATAACTCCAGTTATAGAGGTAGATCGCCCGAACAAAGAAATTCACGAAATTTCTCACAAAATAGATACAGTCGATCGAATAGTCAAAATAACCAAAATAGAAATAACTATTCGCGATCAAATTCCAACTCAACAGAATTTGTTTCTGCATCCAGTTCCCATTCAAACCCAAGAAATAGACACTATTCCAACAATAGATCACGAAAATCATCACACAACAGAAATAGAAACTATTCAATCAATAGGAATAGAAGTTACTCCAACAATCGAAATCAGAACTATCCAAACAACAGATCAAGGAATAACTCACATAATAGATCAAATTATCATAATAAATTACAAAATTATTCACAAAACCGAAAATCAAGCTACAACAATAGATACAGAAATTATTCCCAATCACCCTATAGGAATAATAACCGTTACCCCGATTTTAAACATCGACACAGAAGTAACACACCAAAGCATCAAAGACACATTAACCAAGTGCAAACAAATGAAGAAACACTTTCAGACCCCCCAGGTATTGATAACACAGAAAATAATGAATTACAATTAAACCACATTAATTGTGAATCAACAGATAATGAAAGTGATACAGATAATACCATCTCAGTAAATATGATAACAGTTGAAAACGACTATGAACCTATCATATATGAACAACCCTTTAGTTCACACATGTACAAAAACTAATTGGAACTTCTTCATACTTATTATACTAGCCCCATTAATAGTAATACCCGAACTACACAAGAAGTAAACGAAATTAACACTGTAATTAAACCCGATAAAAAAGACGAAGTAAAATGCTCAAACACAAAGCATATTTATCAAAACATACAAAAAAAAACAACCTAGAGAAAAAATTTGGACAATCCCAATTCTCTTAGAAAATCCAAGAAGTAAAGAATTTTAACGACCAGATCTTGAAATTGATTTTTCAATCGACTCAAGAGCAGAATCAAATATCATTAACATTCCCACGTGGAATGAAATCAAAACACTACATCCGAATTTAACACCTCTTGAAACATCTAGTAAACTAGCAACAGCACAAGGATCAACATTAGTAAATTATGGAAAATCCAACTATTCCTTGTTCCCACAAGAACAATGGAACAAAACAAAATTCTGAATAAGCCATTTAAACAAACATTTCATATTACTGATATTAAGCACAATATCATTGGCAAACCGTTTATAACTAAATATATACCAACAATAAACATCTTAAATAGTAAAATCCATATCAAAGATAAATATACAAAAACAAAAAACACAGTCTTAACATTCTTTCAAAGATTAAGCAAACAACCACCATTTTTCTCAAAATTTTACTCCATTTATAAGCAAGAACGAGAACACCTCAAACCAGTATCAAGAAACGTATATAACTTTTCAATAAAACAAGTTCATCAGTACGACAAAAATCAAAACGAACAACAACTTTTTGTGTCAGATTTTGAATTTAAACCCATTCACAAATTTTTCAAAATTACAATATCATCCATAAAATACTTCAAAAACACAAACTAATTCCGATATTATTTCACTACACGTGTATAATAATACACCATATCAAATAACACTACCCTTAGGACTATTAGGATATTGTGAAACAAACGCTACAACTTCACCTATAAATGAAGTAGCATATCGAGTAAATAATATATTGCAACTATTAGATATTTGTCAATCAACAATTCTTAACGAAGAATTATCCATAAATAATATTATAAGTAATGAAAAAAGAAAAACAGATTACTTCACAAAAACACCATATTTTAAACCGACATTTAATATAACAAATTACACAAAAGAACAACAAAAATTTTTAACCATGTTTAATTTTCAACATTCACAAATAACACATGATGAATTTGACAAATTAGCTAAACAACTAATGAAATTTTCCACAGTCTATGCAACATCAAAATTTGACGTTGGAAAAATAATTTCATCACTACACCTACCTGTAAAACCTGACGCAGTTTTCAAAAAGCAAAGAGCAAGTAAAGTACCGATTCACTTACACGACAAGGTAAACAGATTACTTGATATTTTAGAACAATACGAAATTATATCACCAGTAAATACGGAAGAACAACCAAAAGGTAATACCTTCATCAACCCTGTTATCATTCTAGCAAAAGGTGAATCACTAAAAATAATTTTAGACGCTAGATATCTCAATTCACTAATTGACGAATCAAAATGTAATTGGCCCATTGAACCAATACAAGTTATCTTAACAAAGATAAATGGTAAATACTTCACAACCGCAGATATGAATAGTGCTTACAATCAAATGCCACTAGATGAACAATCACGACGATTAACACAATTTGTTATTGGAAATCAACAATACGAATTTAATCGATTATTTTATGGAATATCCATAGGACTAGCAGCTTTTTCAGCTTTCATGAGAAAAATTTTTAGACCACTAATACTTAAGAAAAATGTGTAATCACTAATACTTAAGAAAAATGTGCAATCACATATTTAGATGATGTTTTTATGCAATCACAAACTAAAGACAAAATGTTAACAGTCTTAGAATAATACCACAAAATACTTCAGAACGAAAATCTGAAAGCAGCCCCCAATAAATCACATTTCTTCTTAACACGCGTTAAATTTTTAGGACTTAATATCAAACAAAACACTATTACCCCATTAAAATCACGCACACATTGATGCAATTCAAAAACTTCAACCACCTACAAATAAAAAGAAAATCCAAGAATTCCTTGGAATGTTGAATTTCTTAAGTAAATATGTTTACAAAATGCAATTATACTTAAGACCTTTTTATAACATCCTCAGACAACACAATAACTTTGAATGGACCACTGAACATCAAACACGATTTGAAGAAATTAAAAAACTTTTGACAGAACAAATTTCAAACACAATTCCAGATCCAAACCAACCATTCTATGCAATGTGCGATGCTTCAAATTTTGGCATCGGCGCAGCATTATTACAATCACATAGCGGAACAAATAAAATTAATCTTATATCAGCAAATTCACGATTATTCACGCAAGCCGAGCTAAGACTTTCTACTCTAATGAGAGAATGTACAGCTATAATATACACACTTACAGAATACGAATTTCTGATACTTGGATCAAAACACCCAACAGTTTTATTTACAGATCATAAACTAATTATATTTCTTTTCACACAAAAATCAAATCCAAATCATAGAGTTTATAGATTTCAACTAATTTTAATGAAATTTTCAAACTTACATATAGTTTGGACAGCAGGAAAAAACCTTGCATTACCAGATACATTAAGTAGAAATACGCCACCTGAACTACTTACACGAAAAACCACAGTTGAAATACCAAAAAATATCAAATTCTATCTCGCAAAAGATGAAACATCACCCCGATTAGAATGCAAATACGCAGTAAAAACAGACATTGATCAATCACAAATAAATAATCCTCAACATTTTCCACTCTACTTAGATTGCCAAAATAATCACTATGAAGTTGATTTATTGGGTACATCTACCTTTCAACCAATTCCATACTCACAATGGATAAAAAATAAAACTCAACAAAAAAAATCAAACAACAAACGCATGAAAAAGACCTTTTTCTATTAATTGAAAAGAAAATTTGACCGATAAAATAAATTTATCAGGACCATAAACAAATGATTCAAAATACACAATAAATCATGTTTTTAACCTCCATGACCCACTTGACACAATTCGCTTATCAAAACTAGAAATTGATAATATTTTTCTCCCACCAACAGAAAAAATTACACTTCAACTTTTGAAACAATACCAAAATTTTGACCCAGTAATTAGACAACTCAAATCATGGCTCAAATATAAAGCAAAATCATCAAAAGCTGATACCACATTTTTAGGAAACAAAACACTCCTCCAATATTTCCGAAAATTTACTTATACAACAATCAATGAAAATATAGATCTTTTACGATATCAATTAGATGATTCTAAAGTTCCCTGTCTTCTTTTAAGTATGATACTGATAGCATTTAACATCTCCCATACACAAAATACAAAAAGACACTCAGGATCAGAAAAAACATACTCAAACTTTACACAAAAGTTTTACTTTCCAAATGCTCCAACTTGGATAAAAGTATTATGCAATGATTGTATAATATGTCAATTGAACAAACCTTATCCAAATCAAAAGCAAATAGCACAAAAACAAGACTTTAAAGGACAAAGTTTATATTTTAAACATAGAATTTCATTTGACACTAAAGGACCAATTTCACCATCATCTGAAGGAAACTCTTACATTATGGTCATTGTTGATGCATTCACGCACTATGTAGCACTCAACCCAGTACCACATTGTAATGCTTATTATGCCTACACAACACTTTACGAACACTGGATAGCTAAATTCGGATTACCCGAAATCCTAGTTACAGACAACGGTACAGAAATTATTAATAATGAAATAATCACACTATGCAACTTATACAACATTAAACATAAACCACGTACATCTCACGCACCTTGGACAAACGGTTAAGTCGAACGTATGAACCGTTCATTACAAGAATGTCTTAGATGTAACATTAATGGAAATGATACACGATACACAGAATGGAACAGATGTAAACTTATTTCCCTTATCATACAATTCACAAATAACGACAACCTTAGGAATGTCACCATATGAAATGGTTGTTAATCAAAAACCAAGAAAACCAAATATTTTCACAGCAAATGCTCACAAAAATGCACAAGGTCATTGCAAACCAAACAAATATTCAATATGCTATAATCTACCTTTACACACACATGATGAAGATAATTTTCATCACCCACAAATTCTCAAATTAGCCTCCGGCACACATACCAAATGGATTTTAAATAGAGATAAAAAGCATAATGAAGTCTATCAAAAGGTAACAAAGAAATTGTTACAAAGGCAAATTATTAACAACTAAATTAATTTACGTTTTATGCCAGCCACAGATTTAAAAATTGGAACATTTTATTTAATACCCAATTTTAATACACAAAAAGGAATCTCCAAAAAATTACAACCACTTCGCAAAGGACCATACCAAATAATTGCCAAACCCACTGAAGTAACATACAAACTCACAGATTCAACTAAAAAAGAAATTGTTCAACATCGTAACAATTTATTACCTTACTACCCGAAAGAATACGCATTACGCGAATAAACTCAATTATATTTTTTACAGGTTTAAAAATTATTCAAAACAATACATATACAGAACAAGAAACAGATGTACATGACGACATTCATCATAACCAAAATCAAAAACAAAACACAACTCATAAAAATATAAAAACACCAGACCCAAAAATATCTCAAAAAGAAAGAAAAAACAGGAAAATGATAAAAAAAATCTTACCAAAAGAACAAATAGAAAAATCAAAACACAGAGAATTATCACGACTTAGAAATCAACCACGTAAAAATTACAAAACATTCATCCCACAATCTAAAATATTAAAGAAAGTTGAATTTCAAAAACAACTTTAATTTTAAAAGCTAAAAATTAGTACACCTCTAGTCATTTTAACTTTTACACTTTCAAGATACTATGCTGAAAATCACGCAACAATTCTAGTTCAAATTCAGCCAATAGTATTCTCTCAAATCCGTCACCTTCAATATCTCTAACACAAACATACTAGCTGATAGATAATAATCTCCAGGCATATCTATAACTATAACATTCCAACCTCCAGGTCAAAAATAAGCAACTTGCTAAAATTTGACAGCTAAAATAAACACCACCAAAATATTACAGCCCTCCCCTATCAAATAATGCAAAGATCAACAATATTTTCCCAACTTAGACCTCAAAAACCCTCAAACCAAAAATGGCAAATTAGCCTAAAGTAAAAAAGGACCATGATCATTTGGCCTAAAATTTAAATATTTAAAGTACAAAAATACCCCAGATTACCCGACAAATAACAACAAAGCAAAGAAGACCTCCCGGGCACCATAAAATTAGCCTCCAACAATTTTTAAGAAAAACTCAACCCACTTGTCAAAAAATCAAAAAAAAAATCCAACCACACTTGCATTCCGCCCAAGAAATTCAAAAAATATTCGACAATCGAATCATTTCTCAATTGCTTCTCTCTTTAACAGTCGATACCTTAAAAAATATAATCATAAACTTTTTCATAAAAATTTTCATTCTATTTAAACTTTTGTTAATATTTTTTATTGAAACTTTTGAAGCCCTAATAATCATTTTGATAATTTTTTGCGAAATTTTTTTAAATTTTCTACTCCCTATTTGAAATATATCTTCAACTTTCCCAAATCATTAACCACATTCACAGGTACGATAATTCAAAGTCTTTTTTAATGATACGAACACTTTTTAGTAGAACAGATTTTTTTTTACTATTCGTAATTTTCATCACATTTTCATCATCCCTAATTATGACAATGTGCAAATGTGTAAAAAAGGCAATAGTCACATTCGCCTTAGCAACAATACTTTCAATTCTTTTCATCGAAGAATATTACAATAAACACAAATCCTCCCAATAAGAAGCAGATTAATCAGTCACATTTCCAAAATTGCTAACCAACCACCACCAAAACAGTCTTCACCGACATCTTCCCAAGAAAACCCAGTCAGGCCTACAACTACCCAAAACCCCCAAACACCCACACGAGTTTCTTTCCAAGATAACCCGTACAATTTTGAAGAACGACACGCCCGTTTATCCGAACCACTAGAACCAGTTCAGCGACAAGCATCCCTAAGTGAGCCAACATATAATTTGTACCCCACATTACCACAAGATTTAAACAGAATAAGACATTTTAGTCAAAATCAAAATATAGTTGAAGTAAATAGACAAATTATACATCCGCGAAGAAATAGAAATTTTCAAACCCCTAGAGTTCATTTTGATATACCCCAGTCACCAACATCAACCACCTCAGAAAATTCAAGCAAAACACTGCCAGAAACTCCTACACTTCTTTCACAACACAACACCTCAAATATACCCTCAGACTACCTAGGTTCAACCCCCACATCACAGCAAATCCGAGAAAACCCTTTTAATCCCCCAGACACGAAAGAAAGGCCATCATATTGGACAACACACTCATATACACAGGGTGAACCGAACTTAGTAAATGAACAAATAGATATTTCTTCTGATACAACACTATCATCATTACCAGAAACACTATCACTCCCGTCAACAACATCATTAAGTCAAATCTCACCGACACCTTTCCCTTTAAATTTCCTATACAATATCGACGCTAGATAACGAGAACAATCATTGTCAAATATCCCTTTACGATTAGATTGGAACACTTTCGTAGCACCTCCCTCATTATTTGGACAACATCCAGAAAGTAACCGACTCTATAGTTGGGCACTTAATAGATTACAATATAGACAAGATATCCACGACGATATCCGAGAACATAACATTCAAAGACTTCAACAAAATAGTCTCTAACTAAAATTTGAAATCACAATCAGACTTAATAATATTGTTCAACACCCTTTTCCCCTAAGTCCACCAAACAAAACAGCTCAGTCACTACCTCCTCCTTTTATAACAACTGAAGTAATATATAAATACGATACATATACCAAAAACACAATTGGATTTATCACATTTTATAACCCATACTCCGGATTATCATACACATGTATATTTTAAAGATAATTACGTTTCAACACATTCTTTTTCTAATTTTTTCTAATTTTTTCCGAACAACACACAAATCCATCCCCCGTACAGGACCTCAGGATTTGTCAGTTACACACTATGATTGTGAAGAATACGAACAAAAAACACTACACAAGTACGCTATAAATCAAGTCACACAATGCGAATCCGAAACACAAGCCATAGAAAAAACAAATATAGTCGCCACACTATACTCAAAAACCCAATCAACAACATTAACAGGATATAAATTTACAGCAACATTTTCCGAAAAGAAAGTACATTGCTCGCAAGTCTCAAACGGAAATAAAAACCGACTAGACCACGAGTCTTTCTATCAAAGTAATATAAAAAGATCACTCCATCTTAGCCCTCAAGACTGTAAGAATGAACTTAAATGACTAAACTTAACACAAAACGACGGAATGAATAGAAAACTTATTAATTTTCAAATTTTTCCAGACTTAGCACATCAAGCAGAACTTGAAAAACACCAAGGTCACATTAGACTAGATAGAAATTTCCCCTTTCACGGAACACACGGACACGGAAGATTAACATACGATCTAAATGATAAACACTGGTTACCTCACATAGGTATCAATGACCCTTCAAATTGCAAAGCAGACACAAAAAATAAAGGATATCAAGAAAAAATGTCTTTTGATTGGAAAATACAACTTGAAAAAGTACAACTAACACGAGATTTAAAAGACA
This sequence comes from Symsagittifera roscoffensis, assembly GCF_963678635.1. NCBI lineage: Eukaryota > Metazoa > Xenacoelomorpha > Acoela > Convolutidae > Symsagittifera > Symsagittifera roscoffensis. Next base: position 4,046,309 of record NC_087064.1, read on the forward strand.
TAACAATTCTTTACCAAGGCATTCGACTCCCTTGCAAAATGACCAAAGATATTGCGATCCTACAACACGCACACAAGCAACCATTGTATGGTTTCCTGAAGAAACATGCACAGTTTTTCAAGTAGCAAAGATACATGCCCGAATGATTAAATTTCACCAAAAATATTTTATTGAATCAATTCCATTTGAAGAAGTCAATCCTGAACAAATCAGAAGCAATAACGCTAAATTTAGAAACATCCACAATATAGAGAAAAAACTAACACGATTTCAAATATACCCGGAAACAGAACTAGCATGTAATTATAAAACACCAATTTACAAAACACAGTAATCAGAAATCCTCCTTGAATACGAAGATGGTTGCGACATGAATACAGAACATCTAATTGTAAACCCCATGGCCACATCTCATTCACCTACAGACGGAAATCCTTATGTTTCAGTAAAATTTCAGAAAAACATAGGAAGAATAGGTGGAAAATTAAAACCACAAGACGCCGATAGTACACGATTACAAGAACTATCACTTATGAACCGCACATATTTTGGCGCAATTCACCATGATATTCACCTAGATATGAAATTAGACTACACCATTAGTAGAATTTTTCAAGAAATATCACTCTCAGAATTAGAAACACTACACCAATTATGTGAACTTGAAAGAACACAAATCCTACAGTCACTAGCACTAGCAGTTCTCAAAATACCATATGCAAGATAATTGTTATCCGGAAATAGATCAAATTTTATTGATTATGAAGGAAATATTTTATGGTATTACACTTGTACCAAAAAAGTGTCACCCTTATACGCTTTTGAAGATCAAAGATGTTACAAAAGAATCCCTATATTCTACAAAAATAAAGTATATTTTGTCGATACACTCTCAAGACGAACATGTTTTTGGGACACAGCAGTACCATGTGGATCTGAAAATAGCCACAACGTAGTACAATTAAATCCCGACAAAAAAAACACTATCTATTAACACCATACCCATCATTAATGCCGCCATTAAAAAAGTTTTCACCAGAAAGTATCCGAGCTATCGCTCGTAACCCGAATATTGACTTACAATCGATAGGTAAATATTCTAAATCCGATATACAACATCACATTAGAACACAACAGTTTCAAGAACTACTAACACAGATGGACACTATTCAACGACAATCAATATACCAAAATTTAAGAAAACTTGCAGAAATCGCAGGATTTTCAGACATTTACGCACAAGACTGCAGCGGATACTTTAAGGATATTAAAGATTACATATATTTAAACGGTGAAAAATACCAACCACAAGATATTTCACCCATTATTATTTTCAGTTTTGTAACCTTAAAAAACGAAATTCTCCCCTTTCTAGGATGGCCATATTACATCTTATACGCAATGTTTAATTTTATTGGATTTCTTTTCTCACTGTTAAAAGGAATCTATAATACATGCGCTATACACACACAAGTAAACCGCCAAGCAAGTGTAGCACGTATACTATTTGCAGACTTTTTTGGAATTTTCTCATCAACAATTAATAAAACACTTCTTGATGCACAAATAAAAGAATACAATACAAAAATATCCACAAGATCAAACACATATCACGAAGAACATAATAATGCCGATACAACACCTACAGCACCACAGATACCAACCCTACCACAAAAGCATCCATTATCATTAGTTCCCCGAAATTTTCGAAACCTAGCAATCACATATAATACAAATTTTAGACCAAATGCAACACAAAGCCCCATTCAACACATAATGACAAATCATTCACAAAATGATAATACATATTAACAAATTATCGAACAACCTCATACCACCACTTTTCAATCTCAAAAAATCATTTTTTTAGCCCACGATGAGCCGACAAATTGGATCCCTACACCGCTCAAATTCCCACCCAGCCAACATCCAAACTCAAATCCCAATCATCCCACTTTTTGCTTTCCCGCCACCCGATTCTCCAGTTATTAATATACCATCAAGCATGAATTCTGATACTAACTCAGATATTTTAGTTTTTCATACCATCTCACAATTTAACTCCGATGTAGAAACTCCCGATGAATTCGCAGACTCCGAACCATCTCCCTCTACCCATACCCAGACCAATTCTTCAGTTTTTTCAAAACCCCCCATTCAACCCATCCAGACCAATCACCCACTCCCATCCCTTTCCACTCCTTCTTACGCTTCCCAAGTAACCCCAACCTATTCTCCATTTAATTCCGACAGATCACATAATAACTCCCCAGATAACATCCAAATCCCCGAAAAACTTGACAATTTTATTACAACAACAATTAACACACCCCCACACTCTTACGATACATCAACTATCATCAACAGTAACATCATCAAATCCACCAACTCCTACACCCTCTTCAGATTACACTCCATCTTTCGCCCAATCATCCACATCCACATCCACCAAAATTTCTACCAGCACTAACCGAGCTTACCGCAATTTTAAACGAAAATTCCCAAATCACCCATTTACAACCAAACCCGGAACAGCCAAAGAATATATCAACCACCCAGCACACACAAACACTAAAAAATTTTTTGAAATAACCCTACCTTCATTTCCACAATATACCTTAAATATTTAGGGTACAAATATAAGGTATAAATATTTCCACAATATACCTTAAATATTTAGGGCACCACATCATTAACACCTCGACAATTTACTTATGTTGGATATAAAAAATTATTAAAAACATTCACCGCACCCCGAGCTAACGATTTTTCAATAGAATACTACGATCATAATATCATCCGTCCTTAACCATGATCAATTTTTAGACGAAGACCGCTTTGCAAACCCGCAACTAACCGAAAATTTTTTTATTAAAACATCATACTTATTTACACTTAATATTTTTGATAAAAAGCACGATCATATAATTTCAGAAGCACTAGTTGACATACAAGCATATGAAAGCTTCTATGATAAGTTTCAGTTATTTTCACTAACCTTTCACTTTCTTTCACCACAGGAACGCAATTTGCACTGTTCCCACGATATAATGTTACGCACTAAACAAACGCACACTTATACATATTATCGTTTTATACAAAACCATTTTGATTTGCATACACCTTCACGACAACCCCACCATCGTTTTCAGTTTATTAATTCAAAGTACACGTCACCTTTCTTTCTTAATTTTACATATTGCATTAAAAATACTAACCTCCACGGCATCCTCCGCAACTACGATCCAGTTACCTAACTGTATGTATTTTGCCCCATCACGAAGACCTTCAATGATGAAGAATCAAGACCCTTCATTATCCCGCACGAATTCATACAACCCATCAAAATACCCATCCTAGAGTTTATTCATAATATTAAAAATAACCATAAAATTTACAACCTAAAACAAAACACACCTCATGAATTTGCAGTAGGCACAGAAGAACTAAACACCATCAACGCACTTCAATTGCTTTGGCCACTGCTTCAAACTAAAAATGTTATACGCATACTAGCCAAGTTACTAACAACATCAGAATCGATTCACGACATCTTCCCACATGGCTTTTTCCCAGAAGATTAAGTTAAAGATGAATTAAAATAATTTTAACTAATAAATTCAAATTATACTAACCATTTTTTAACAATGTTTAATTTATTCTTTTAGTCTTCACACCACAATCATCTACAAAACAGCAAAAACACAAATGAAAATACAAACTTGTCAATTCATAAATAAAACTCCTGAATCTTCCGCATTAAATAATGTAGTAAATTTCATACCCAATGTAGTAATTTCGTTTATAAATTATTTCCCCAAGAAGCAAAAAAATTAAATACGATGAAAATTTATAATTTTAAACTTCCCCAAAAGCAGTAAAATTCAATTTCGATGCAATAAATTCATAAAATGAGAAAGCAGTACTAACTTTTTCAATAATTTCATTCATTCACACAAGAATTCTATCCAAACTTGCACAGCTCGCCCACGAAGAATTGTTTAAATAATGATTTTCTGTTTCGAGTTTTCACTAACAACAACTCAAACTAGCAATAACCAGTTTCAAACTTTCCCTTAACCCGGTTGGAAAGGAATTATATTCTAAACCAAACTAACCAATGCAGCTTACTAAACACCACAAATCATAAAATAACGGCCTGAGTAAGAAAAGAAAACCAACGGTACCCAAACCGGATCAACCCAGCTTGAAACTGGATAATTTATTCTTTTGAGGACTATTATAAAGTCTAAGAAAGAAATAATAAGACACAAAAAATTCGTAAGACAAACCCAAACCAAAAACAATTTGAATTTTGAAAAAAGGACACAACCAAAGTAACATAAGAAAGACCAGAAAAAACCAACATAAAACGTTATCACATAACAGGAGCTCTCAAAGAAACAGCATGCAATTATACTCCCACTCCTGGCCTAACCCACCAGAGAAGGACGTCCTGAGCATGCTTATAGCCGGCCTAACCCACCGCGCTACACACACGCTTTGTGACAATTCAATTTTCAATAAGAGGTATTCAAGGGTGAGTAACTCTTCAAAATAACTGAACTAAAATAAAAACGCTTTTGTGAAAACAACTAACTAAGATCATGACTAAAAACCAAAATAACAAAAATTTATAAAACGTAAATCATAATATGCAGTATATAGATCATACACAACAACAAAGACGAACATCCAAAGACTAGATGATCCCATCACACTCGAACAAAAGAACACAACCGACATGCCGTCCACGATCACGACTCAAAGGATTTAGAGTACGACTTGACTTCGCAGAAAAGGACTCATGGAACTAGACCAATGACCTCCTCGATGTTCAAGTATCCGTAGAGATCCGAGATTACAAGGCATCCCTTCCAAACACGATCTTCACGCCATTCCCAGACGAGGCTGCACACAAAACAGTTCTCTACTAATACAGAAAAACCCGACATAGCAAACTATTTTGAAATCGGATTGATTTCATTGGGGATCACAGCCATTGCCGAATGACGTAATAACAATTTCCTATCCATGATTCCAGTGTCCTGGAACGTTCTTCTTCAAGAGGAACCGGATAAGAAATTGATGTTTGCCAAATACCAACGTTCATCATCCATCCTTCAATTACAGAAAGAAAGATAAATCTAAAATTTCTGTAAACCCCGGATGGGTGGAATCTGATCTAAACTACATTTTATTATTGGATAAATTAGATATTTTAGTAGTATAGTAAAAGTGGCTAGGAAAATGACCACTTTTAACCCCCCCCCCCCCAAAAAAAAATTCAGTGTGCCGTTGTACTTACCACTTTTAACCCCCAAAGGGGTTAAAGCCCCTACTTTTTCAGGCACGCATGTTTTAAGGGGGGTTAAAATTGGTAATTTTCCAGCCACTTTATGGAAATGGAATGGAATTAAGTTTTGGTTGGTGCATGTTTTCCCTTCTAAAGTTTGTGGGTATTGGCTTGTTTACATGTAAAATGACGTTATATACCTATTATATGCAACCAAACTATATGGTATATAGGAAAGCCAATATTTTGGCAGCGTAGCTTAACTGTTGGCTGCGGTGGACGATTTCCTTCAAAAATGCATGTTTTATTGCTCAATCTCGAAGAAAGGAAAATTCGTCAAGTGCGGCGGCCGCCACCTCTATTTGGGCAAAATGAATGATCTATTTGAACAAAATAAGAATGACTTACCGGAAAGTTGAGCTCGTCGAAGGATTGGTGGTAATATTAATCATAATAATAAACAAATAATAAAGAAAGGGGGATGTTGAGGAAGGGGAGTAAAAAAATAAAATTTGGTAAAAAAAGAAAAAAAACCTCTTCTTTATTGGAAGAGGTAAGAATAGATGGAGGCGGCTGGGCTGTCCATCAGCACCAGCAGATCAGAAGCCCTGTAGGCAATCCAACCCCCGAGGGCGACCACGTCCCTGAGTTGCTCAGAGAGGAGTTCCCACTCGGGCGACCCAGGGAGGTAAGTCCGGGGAAGGGGTTTCCCCTTGGCCCACTGGCGTGGCTTGACCCAGAGCTCCTTCACCACTAATGCCTCAGGATCGGGCCCAGCCATATATCTAACGTGGATTTCCTCCACAGGAATATTAATAAGCTCTAAACCGCCGAAAGGGATTTTAACTGTTTCGATATATGAAGGCATCTAAAACAAGCAAATTAACATTTTAAATCTCATGAAATTGATCATCAAATAAAAATTTTTGGAACAGTAGGTTTCGGAAGGTGATAATTGTGCTAAACTTTCTCTAAATTTTCCCCGAGTTTAAAATACGCTTATCACGAAAACACAGACAGAATAAATTGTACTTTTAGCTGCGTGTTATTTTCAACCAGTTTAGAAAATTTGAGTTTGATTTGGAAACAAAAACTGGTAAAAACATTTGATTTGTCGAATACCACTTTTGAAATTGAATAGATTTGTCTTCTTGTTTGACTTTGTCACTAGCTGATTGTAAGAAAAAATAAAGCGCAGACTGAAAATTTATGTTTACTAAAATGTTAAAAATATATGAAAAAGGCTGATGGACTAATTCAATGTATATCACCGAGTTGTAGATATCAGCTGTTGCCATCTAAACGATTACTTTTATTTCCACTGTTTTGAAATTCAGCAGGCTCAAAGAGTGTTGGAAAAAATTGAAATTGGAAAAACGTAGAGTTACCTCAACAGACTTGGAAATCATTCATGAGATTTATTTGACTGTGAAAAAAACCTATCCGGAAAACTCTGACCGTCGGAATTACTTTCTGGCTGCATGTTCTCTGTTTTTCTTTTCCAGTGAAAACGAATTAAATTATGACATAGCTATTAAACTTAGACCATATGGAGGTCTTATTGGCAGAGACGACTCTTCCTTGGACAAATATTTAAAAGATTCAAAAATACTACGTCTGCATGCAATTTTACATGACGCTGCAGGTTTTGTTGACGAAGTTTACAACACGGGTCCCACTTACTGCTATATGTTACCCTGGAAGTGTAACAGCAGTCTGATTGGTCATTTGAGCGGTATTACTTTCTGTTTATTTGTCAAACTAACCAGACCAGAACTCTATCAGTTATTAGAATGTTGAGCGAACGATCAGTCGTCATAGATTTGGAAGGATTTCGCTATAAAAAAAGTACCTTTATAGTTAAAGAAATAGCCATTACGACTTCTGAATATAGTGACTCTCTTATTTTTCTACCTCCAGTCCCTTTCAACTCACTACCCAAAGCTGAACAAAAAGCGTACAACTGGTTAACACAATACTTGCACGGAATTCACTGGGAAAGCGGAGATTATTTATATTTAAACCTAAATCAGATTATTCAAAGTTTTGTTTTGAGAAATCCTAACGCTGTATTTTACGCCAAAGGAAAAGAGAAGGCTGAACTCCTTGCAAAGTACTTGGATCGAGAAGTTGTGAATCTTGATGAATTGGGTTGCCCGAAAATTGAAAACTTACATTTAAAGAATTATTCATCCTGCAAAAGACATTTACAACCTAATTATAACTCTAGGAATCACTGTTCCCTGAAAAAAACGAAGGTCTTTTTTGATTGGCTGACAAATGAGCAACAACGAAAGAATAGCAAAAGCGGAGACGTACCTATCTCCAAATTTAGTGTTCTTGGCTTGGATGACACCAGAGAGTGATATCAAAATAACTCTGACCAGAACAGAACAAATCAATTGCCGAGGTCAAGTTGTGCAGCGGAAAGGACAAATTACTCTCTCAGGAGACGAATTGACTATTTTAAGAAATTTTTTCCCAGTGATTGACCAATTCATCTATTTTCAACGACTCAAGTTTAGTCAAAATGTTGGCCAACAAACGAGGAGTATGTCTTCCCAGGCTAGTCTTAGTGCCCAAACGTCAACCCGGAGTTCAAATGGATCTTCAAAGCAGTGACCTACCTGAGGAAGTTCAGAAACTAGTAAAAGAGAACTCTGTAAAGAAAGTTGTATTTCATGCAAAAACTGAATATGTGCCAGCCAATTATGTTGTGGAAATGCTGCATGACAATGACAATGACATAACTAATGACTCTAGAAGTTATACTCGATACGAGATTTTTTATTGTTCTGAAGTATAGATAATACATATTTTATGACAAGAACACATTTTTTCATTCTCATTAAGAAACTAGTGTTATAGATAGAGAGGAGTTAGAAAGAATCAGTTAGAGAAAGAAATATAAATCGAACAAATGAATGACTGAATTAGCTATTGATGAGCCTGATGCTACTATAGTTACAGATTTTGCTTATGATCAAACAAACACTGAACAAAAATCTTGGAAGTTTTGTAATGATGTTACAGTCCCCAGATCAGAAGTAGTTTTTTATGTCTCAAATGATTTTAATTTTCATATTACTTACTTTTTGCATCTATAAACTTTCTTGGACGCAAATAAGCTGTGAAGAAACGTCAGTTTGGTTTTCAATATTGTCTGGTTTAGTTGGGTACGTGCTACCAAACCCAAGGATATGAATAAAATTATTGATACGTCGACAAGACTGTTTATGGCAGTTGTAGGACCGTCAGGATCCGGAAAAACAGAGTTGATTTTCAAGCTATTGACAGGAAGATCATTTTATCCCAAATTTGAAAGAGTGTTATTTTTTTACAAAGAAATTCAACCTGTAGTTATGGACGAGTTAAACGCTCGCAGAATTCATATTGAATTTGTAAAATTTGACGGATTCGATCGTTTGAGAAACATTGAAAACATTCTGTTAGTGTTTGATGACTCATGCGAAGAAATATACAATGATAAAGAATTCGTTAAATTAGCAACAGCAGGAAGACACAGGGGCTTAGATGTTATTTATGTTAAAAATAATTTATTCCAACAAAGCCGATGGTCACGAAATATTGATTTGAACACATCTCACATCGTTTTATTCAAATCACCTCGTGATATTCAGCAACTTGATCACCTCGGAAGGCAACTTATTGCACCTAAATTCTTACGTCAATCGTATGAACTGGCTACAAAGGACAGCTTCGGACATCTATTAATAGATTTAGATCCCCGAACATCAGACTGTCTCAGATACTGTTCAAACATAATACCACCTGGTCCATCAATTTTCTATTTACCTTTAGATAAAGCAGAAGTGACACCCATCACAAATGAACGCGAAAAAATTATTTATTCTGCAACACATGGTACAGTTGAACCCAACTCAACTACGAGGCTTCATTAGAAAAAAAACATCAAATAGTCAAATCATATCAGTTGTTTGTGAATGCTTGCTCAATGTAGTCAACGGAAATGTGCCTGTCAGTATCCCAAACCTCAATAAATTCGAAACAGCATACAAAATTTTAATCAATCCAAAAACGAGTCCTGAAAAAAAACGAGCTATTATACTGAGCAAACAAGGATTTTATCTAATCAGACAAATACTTTATTTTTGCTTCAAGTATTTGACTGCATAGAAATGGCAGCAGAAGAATTTGTTCTAATTCCAAAGCATATGTACATCAGAGATCAACCACATGCAGCACATATTTTGCTTGACAACTCAATTAAACACAAGAAACCGCAACTATCATATTTGAACCGTTTGAGACCACTAAATGAATCAGCAAGAACAACAACAACATCAGCTATTGAAAAGCCAGCAGTCATTCCTCCAACCCCTGAACCACCTATTGTTGCCAAAGCAGAAAACAATCCACAAAAACAAGCTCTCCCTCTCACTTCTCAAGACGATGATGATGATGATGATGATGGTGATGATGATGGTGATGATGAAGGTAACGAGATGGAAAAAAGTGTTGAGCTTAGTGAGGCATTATCCACAGAACGTATCCTGTTACAATTACAGCTCATGGATGAACACAAATTTAAGCGAGCAAAAAAAGTTCTTGAAGTTATTAAAAAGTCAGAACGAGTCAAAATAAATAAAGATAATGAAGAAATTTACGTTGATAAAGTGCCAACAGGTCTTAAAGCATCAGTTTTTCTGTATGATATACAACAACAAACTAAAAAACTTTACAACCCTGCTTTTATACTGATTTTGAGGTCACTCAAACTTGATGAACGGTTGGTTATGAACAAGTATGCCAAAGTCGCGGTTCAGTCAACGAATACGGAACAAGCTCAACAGAAACAAAGAAGCAGACGTTCCACAAATTCCCCTTCAAAATCTACAGCCCTCCTCCTACTTTCTCCCGAGAAGAAACCTTCGTCGTCGTCCTCGACGACCTCAAGAAGTGCCACCTCAAAAAGCAGTAAGAGACGCAAAACCAGAAAGACTGTTGCAGACAGTGAAAGAGAACGGTCACCGCAAAAAACCAAACGAGAAGAAGAAGGTGCAGCAGAAGAGGAATACTTCGAGTCGTACGAAACGCCCGATAACGATTCAGATTCTGCAACGACAGAGAAGAAGAAGACAAAAACAAACAAAAAAAGGCAAGATTACACCAGCTGAAGAAAAAATATTGAAAACTAAATTTACAAGTAAGGGTCCAGCATTGTTTGGCAGTGTACAGAATTTAAAAGAGGAATCAAAAATTTCACGAAGTAAAGTGAAACGTTTTTTACATACAGAGCCAGCATATACAAAATATCGAACAGTTCGTCGCAAAACACCACGCCTCAAAGTGATAGTTTATGACATAGACGAAATATGGTCAATTGACCTGGCGTATGTTGATAAACTTGCAGATTACAACAAAAACATTAAATATCTTATGGTTGCAGTGGATTGCATGTCCCGCTTTCTACGTGTACAACCATTGAAATCAAAGTATGCCACCTCAACTGCGGAAGCATTCAAACATATGATAAAAACAAAACAGCCGAAAAAAGTTTGGGTAGATAAAGGCAGAGAGTTCAAGGGGTCATTCAAAACTTTATGTGAGGAAAAGGACATCGAAACTTATACAACAGAGAGTGAAAAAAAATCCGCTTTCGCGGAGAGGAACATTCGATCACTAAAGGGTTTGATTTATAAGTATTTGGAGGACAAATGGACCTACTCATACATCGATAAGCTTCAAGATTTTGTCAACACAATTAACTCGAGAACAAACCGCGTTACCAAAATCGCCCCGAATGAAGTTACCAAAAAGGACGTTCCACGTCTCATTTCATTAAGAGTGGAACAATCGCAGAACTAGTACGCCGACCAAAGCTCTACGTTGGTGATTTTGTTAGAATAGCAAAAATTGACCTTCCGTTTCGAAAATGATACAAACAATCATTCACTGACGAAGTTTTTGAAATCTTTGACATCCCAACAAGAAACCCACCAACTTATAACCTCATCGACGCTGATAAGGAACCAATAGAGGGTAAATTTTATGAGCCTGAACTAATCAGGGTCTTGGAAAAGGAAGGAAGGAAGGAAGGATCAAACTAAACAATGTCTGACAACTTTATAAGCGAAAAAATTCATTTACCATTACACTGGTGTCATCAGCCTCAATGAATATTTTCAATGACAACTCGCTAGCGAGCTTTAAAAATCTGCTAAGCGAAAATATCGATCTACAAGGTGAATGGAGAGTTGCATTGACAGAAATAACGTTTCCCACTCATATTAACAATGTTACGGATACCAAACTAGTGTACTACAAAAAAGACAAAGTTAAAGCAAGCCTTAAAGTGGCAAAATAAAAAATATCCAGACCATATGATTGAGAAAAAGGTGAAATAACAAAGGGTGTTTATGACGAAATCGAGAAAATATTCAACGAAATCAATCGGAAGATTGATCTTGATAATATTAGTTATAGCATCGACCCCATTACCAACATCTTTCATTGTGGATGCATTATTGGGAAGGCATTACCTTTGAAAGTCCACAAATTCCTAGTATCTTAGGTTTCAAAGGCTTAAGAGATGGAACTGGTTACCATATCGGCTACAAAGAATCCAGTCATATCCATAGCACTCTCACGTCACAAAACCTCATCTCCGACTACCCTGTTGATATCTCTGCTGGAACCCAAATGATGTTTATCTACTTAGACATAATTCGTTATCAGATTGTGGGTGACACTAAAGCACCATTGCTTAGAGTCATTGATACTAATCGACGTGTGAAAAACGGTTACGCTTGCAGCATTGAACCAAATCATCGCAAAGTTTTTAGCAACTTAGATTATAAAAAACTCCTCGTGAATAACATCCAGAGCATTGCGGTAAACCTACGAACAGAAACCGGTAGACTTGTACAATTTGCCGGAGGAGAGGAAAAGTTGTTTTGACTTTAAAATTTCAAAAGTTTTCTGATTAAGATTATGGATGCGTACTATCATAATCAAGCAACCATGCCTCACTTCTCGGGACATTACAGACAGCGGGGTAGTGGCTTTGGTGCTCTGGCTATGGGTATTGGACGAGTAGCACTTCCGTTAGCTCGAAAATTTATAGTACCAGCAGCAAAACGTATTGGAAAAGAATTACTTGTTCAAGCAGCACCCGAATTAATAGATATAGCAACCAGGAAGAAAACGCCGAGACAAGCCTTGAAAAACACAGTAAAAAACACAATCAAAAAACAAGTTGGAGCTGGACGCAGCAAGTCACGTATGAGCAGAAAACGGAGGAAGACAACAACAACATCAACAACAACAAGAAAAAGAAAAACTCTCATTCCTAAGAAACGAACTCCACTGAGAAGTCGCTCAAATTTTTTCACCAAAGTACGAAATGATTTCTAATTTATTACCAACTGAAGCAACTCACAGCTCATTAGATTTATTTGAAAAACATCCTCTACTCGTTACATTTGAAAATGCATTCACTCAAAAAATTGGTCCATCTTATTGACCTGATGGTCCCATGCTCGAATTTGAAGTTTTAGGAGATAGAAACAACTTTATTGATCTTCAACGAACTCGCTTGGAGATTGTTGCACGCATTGTTCAAAATAATGGTAATGTACTGCGAACACACGCCACAGAGGCAGGGCAACGAGACGCACCATATTTGGTTAATAATCCACTTTCATCTTTATTTTCTGAATGCACCATGTCCCTGTCCCTGAATGGAGAAAAAATTTCAACAACTAATGCCAATTTTGCCCATAAGAGTTTCATTGAGACAGAATTTTCTCACGGTATTGATGCAAAGAAAACGTGGCTTGCTTGTCAAGGCTATTATTATGAAGATAATCCATCAGGTATTGATGGTGCTAATGGGCGAGCTGAAGATGTCGCTGAACGTAAGCGAATCGTAGCAGCATCAAGCGAATTCCGGTTATTTGGTAAAATTGCCTGTGATTTTTTATCATGCGACAAACATCTTATCAGCGGTGTTACAATAAGACTTTCTCTGAGACGATCTCCTAATGACTTTGTTATTATGTCTGAGCACGCTACTAAACATTACCAAGTCCAAATCACTGAGGCTAACCTATATGTGCGCAAAATGACAGTAACAGATTTTGTACTATCATCGATAGAAAAAACTCTGTTGAAAACACCTGCAATATACAATTATATTGAAGTTTTACCAAGAACCTTTTTGGCCACAACTGGTGTGCAAAGTTGGCGACAAGAAGACGTTTTTGCCAAAGAGCCAGTCCGTCGAATGATTTTGGCAATGAGCTCGAATACAGCATACCTGGGTACTAACCGAACAAACCCGTTTCATTATCAAAAGTTTCAGCTGAATGAAATCATTGTTTACCGAAACGGCCTACCCATTGCAGGAACTCCTGTGTCAACGACTGATAACAAAAGAATATACTATAACACATTGGAAGCTCTAGACTTTGTTTTTAACAATAGTCATGGAATCAGTTTGGCTAATCATCACAATCATTATATTATGGCATTTGATCTCACATCTACTCAGGAGGCTTCACACGACTTTATTCATCCCGAATTGACCAATTGCACCATTTCAGTAGAACTGAAGTTTGATGGACCGCTGGGGGAAAATGTAGAGTTACTTTTCATGGGAGAGCGTGCATCAACAGTTTACGTGCGTTCCGATAGACAAATAGCTAAAAACACTCTAATGAATTGAATCGAGGGAAAAAATGGACAGTTTGCAGATTATTGAGCTTATTAACAGATGCAAACATTTGAAACATCGATTTCGTGGCATTTTTCCCGCTAACTTAGCATTTAATACAATATTGAAACGCGACAATACTTTCATGATAGTCAACGCATCAAACTCAGACCAGCCAGGAACTCATTGGTTACTGTTTGCTCAAGCTGGTGGTCAAATCTTTTTTGCAGATCCTCTTGGACGAAGCCTACACAACTATCCACATGTATACAAAAATATGAGACGTTCTATCCATGAGGGAAACCAAATACTGATGAATAAGCCAATCCAATCAGCTAACTCGGTCTTGTGTGGACTTTATTGTATTTATGTTGCTCATGTTATAATTTCTTCTAAATTTCCTATAGGTTTCAAGGTTAACGATCATGACATGATGCGTTTTGCTAAACATATGATGTTATAACTTTGTGATACTGTTGCATTTCTTTAATGATTTATAAATGATTTTTTTTTAAAAAAAAAAACATGTTTTATGGTTGCAAGAACACATACCGCTGGAATTATCTCAGAAATTTTTTTTTCAAAAATTGTATTTCTTCTCCATTATAAATTTAACAAACAAAGTATTTGAATCAATCTCTAATCGACCATACCCACTCAAAATAATATCAATGATTTTTGAAAATTCGGCAGCATTATCCCCATTCAAAATTCGAATAAAACGTTCAATGGTTACATTAGTAATTAGATCAGTTTGAGTTTGAATGGATCGAGTCTGTGATGCAAAGCAAATCTGTGGCAATCGTTTTCGCAAAGAAACTCCGGCGGTGTCAAGGTTGTTAGTCGAATTGTAGTTAACAGCCAATTTCATTTTTTCCATCAGTGGTCCTGATAGATGATATTTGCTGCACCGCATAATCAAACATTTCAAGGATGAAAGGAGGCAAGGCACAATAAAAGATTTTAAGTTCATCTTGTTAACTGCTTCAGTGCATTCTTTTGTAACTTCGATAAGAACGTGGTAATGTGGCTGACCATTGGCAGGAGATTGGGAACAAAATTCGTTCTGATTTGAATGGACTGCAAATGCAAAGTTCGTATTAGAAGGAAGGTCAGAGACGTCGGGTTCATTGTTCAGAAAAAAAATTTTAAAATTTTTCCGAAATTGTTTAAAGTATTCCGGCGATTGTTCATACATTGCTTCAACCATTCTGATAATTAATAAATGAAACTGGGTTTTTTTTCCACTTACTCAAGCCACTCGACTTTTTTTGTTGGAATAATCTTCTTCATCATCCTCTCCGTTTTCACTATTACAGTCTTTTTTGGAGTAAACCGATCGTTTTGATTTATATCGTCGTTTTTGAGGTTTATCGTTTCCTGTTGTGGAAGTTGAAATCTTTTCACCAGTTGGTGCTTTGATCATTTTTTTTACTTTTGAATAATTATCTGCTAAGCTATCAAATTCTTTCGTCGTCAAAGTAACTGCTTGATACATTTTGAACACTTCTTTGTCAGTTTTCTTATACAATTTTAGTGTAATATAGGTACCTGTTTTTTCAAA
This sequence comes from Symsagittifera roscoffensis, assembly GCF_963678635.1. NCBI lineage: Eukaryota > Metazoa > Xenacoelomorpha > Acoela > Convolutidae > Symsagittifera > Symsagittifera roscoffensis. Next base: position 4,061,867 of record NC_087064.1, read on the forward strand.
TGTTTTTGTTCCAACTCTGACTATACGTTTTTCTCCTGAAGAAATATCACGAAAGTCATCAAAAAAGTTAGTATCACTTTCAAGCGTGTACATAGTTGGGTAGCGGTAATTTTATTCAACCGTATCAGTCAAGAGACAATTTAAGAATGATTTACCTAGCCGGTGAATAGCTTAACTCGGGCGATTTCTTTTACGGTATAGCTTAAGCTTCATTGGGGACTTTTAATTAGTTTGCAGTTGGAAATTTATGAGTTTAAGTTATACATGTCAAATCTGTCTGGCAAATTCCCATTTTAGCTCATAAATCTCAACGGTTTTACCCTGGCGGCATGCCTGTTATCTCTTTGAAGTGTAAAACTTCTGTCAATTTGTGCTTAGGGTATCATAAAAAGGCGCCATGCTGTTTCTTTGAAGTATAGATTTTCAAAGCGTTCACATTTCTACTTTAATTGCAAAAGCCCTGAAAACATATTAATTTTTACAAAACCCGATCTATGGTAATTGGCTAAAACTAGACCACCAGCAATAAAAAACTAAAAGTGGTACGTCAAGCTAAATCAACTCACTATTTTTATTCAATCTCTCAAAATCAAACAAAACAAAATTTTCAACGATGGCAACTCCACTGCAAATTATTTCAATTAATTCTCTTGAAAGAGCTATATTGTATCAAACTTATACCAGAGATTCTATCGTAGTGGTTCAACAGGAACGGAAAATGCGTCATCGAAACGCGAGTCCTTTGAACGATCTTGATCCAGGAAGCCGAGAATTCGATGAATGGGTCACTAAAAACCATATGATGTTACCCCATTATTTGCTAGATCAAATTGGTATCCTCATACAAAGCAGAAAACAAGTCTACGAGAGTTGTTGTGTGACTGAATCGTATCCTGCGCTGAAGCGCACAGATATTCAAGACCCTACTTGCCTTGATAGTTCACCGAGAAAAATACTGTTTAACTACGATTGCCAATCGATCCCCTTTTACGAAAATCAGGAAGGATCCATTAGAGATTTAGCAGAGCGAGAAAGTTACTGGAACATTGAGTCGATTGAATCACCAGATTCAACAGAGAAAAAAGATGAGGACCAGCAGACGCCCAAAACCCCAATAAAACCGGATATTTTTCCAATCACTCAACAACAGCAGCAGCAAACTTTTTCTGCTTCTTCTTCTTCCGGCAGTCAAAGTCCCACTGCACCAAAGTTAGTAGCTGAGACGCCGCCTATCAATGCTTGCTATGCGCCGAAAAAACGCAAACTGCAATTTAGAGATCTCTGAAAACTCAAAAAAAACTTTGTTTCCACCGAGAGTGCACCAGTTTTGCTTACGTTTTGTTTATGATTTTTCTAATTTAATGTTTGCTCTCTAACTTTCTTTTCAGAAATCTTTGAAAGAATAAAACTAAACAAAAAGAAACATATTTTAAATTTTTTTTTGTTTTTGAAAAAAAAATTAAGAGTTTCAAAATTTTGTTTGAAACAAACAGTGGTATTAAAAATTATCCTCTGGTTTCGATCAGTAGTAGGTGATCAACTTAGCTTATGAAAGTTTGCCTGTATATGCAACACCTAACATGTTATTTCTGTTCAAAACCCAAACCAGAAAAAGTATGCAAAATTTCGTTTTTTATTTTTTTGTCAAAAAATTGTCAAAAATTGATTTCGTGAACTGCAACTTTATCTCATACTGTTGCTATAGTGGTGTAACAGCTGATGAAACCCACAGTGTCTTGATACAAAGCTTTTTGAAATGTTATTTTTGAGAAAATCGAAATTCATTAAAATTCATTGTTGGCTAAGTGTCGTTCACTATGAAGCCGTGCTCAGAAATGGATGAAACCAATTTTTTTAGACTCAGCGGGGTCGAAAACAAGGCGTAGCCGCCGTTTTCGAGTCTAGGCGGCCACGTTTCAAAAGATATTCGGTGGTTTTTGAACGGACTGCATATCCACTGAGCCAATGCTCCTCACAACCCTGCAGTGGAAACCATCTAAAAGTAAAAGCTGAAACACTGCAAAGGACCCAACAGATACCTGAATCAGTGAACATATACGCAGAATGAATTTAATAAAAACAAGAAAAAATAAAAAAAGAATAAATTGACCTGTTTGATTTTTTCGATTTTCAGAAGTTTGACATGAAAAATTCCCATTATTTAATTTTTTAAAAAATCATGATATGAAGCTTTATCACTTCTTTGACAGCTCAATTGATAATTAACTACATTCGGTGTAAGGCTTCCATTTCACTCTGCTGGCTTAGGTCTACTCGGGTGAGGTCTTTTTGAATTGAGTGCCGATGAATTGTTTGAAGCTACACAACTTGTTTAGGAACTTTGTGGTTAATTCAGAAAATTTGGTTGATTTATGAGACTATTTTATAGGTTTATCTAATGAGCCGAAGTTGTTTCCTTTGATGTATCTGAGAGTACTTTGGGCGCACCCTCTCGATTTTATTAATCTAAGCTCCACCTTAGGAAACCACTCCTTGTTTGGCAATTAAGCAAATGATAAAAAAAAGTTTGAAAATCTAAACAGATTTAATAGCAGTCGTAAAACAAACGGAAAATCACTTGATCTCTTTTGACTTGTAAACCAGTATCTGCTTTATTTGAACCTAGCTCTCCGAAATATCAAAATTCTCAAAAAACAACCACCTCGCAATGTCTACAAAAGTCGTACCCTGTAATCTCTGCCAAAAAAAACTGAATGACCGGCGAAGCCTCAAAAAACATCTAATGGCTGTTCACAAGATTGATCCTGTGAAAACCGACTACATATGTGGTCACTGTGAACTAGAGGATAAGTCACTTCGCGTCATTTGGGAACATGTCGTGGAGCGTCACAAAACAATCGATGAAACAGAAGAAAGAAGAATTTGTCTCTACGACATGAATGTGTTCCAAAATGATCGCGCATATGCTGCGCATATGCTAAACGAACACGGTCTGCCAGCATGGGATGTGAGCCGAGAAATCCTCACTTCTATACAGCCTGAGACAGCTTTTGATGGAGCAGTCAGGACATACGATATAGTGCCGATGGAAACGGAAGTGGACCTACTAGCGCTATTCGTGACCAAGAGAGACGAAATCGAAGAGCTGATACTTCAAAATACTATGTATGAGCCTCAGAAAGCTCAATTGTCTGCAGAAGTAACTCTTGAAAAAGAGAAGGCAGATGGCACAGAAGAAGTAATAACCATCTTCGCCAATTGCAAAATGCTTGCTGTAGACGTTCAAGAATGGACGCAGGACCAATTCTATGATTGCGTAGACCAAATATTGTCTACTGTCCATCAATATGCGTCTCATGGTAGTGGCTGGAGAATCCGCAGGATTGATAAGATTGTCCTAAAAATGGTGAAGTCTGCACCGATCAGGGGTTCATCCTACTTGCCACTACCAGCCGATCTACTGAAACTCAAACGCTTCTTGTTGAATATTCGCAATTATGAAGACGATCGATGCTTTGAGTACTGCTTCGTTGCTGAGTATCATCGGCAGAACAATATCCCGCTCACTCTTCGTACGATGCAGAGTAGAGAGGAGGAGAAAGCGAGCTTCTATGATTATCGCAGAAACTCAAGAGCGCACGAGCCAACTGGTGATTTTGTGTACCCAATGGGACTACCGGCTATTGCACGCTTCGAAATTTTGAATGAAGTGCAAGTGAATGTCTTCAGGTTAGTTGAAGTTTTAATCAAATCTTTTTTTTTATTGGTGTGAAGCTGTATCTAAGCACATCAGAACAAATGGTTGGCTGCACATTCGTTGAAGAATTATTATTATGATGACATTAAAAATTAGTATAAAAATATCATTCAAAATTTTTCTCTAGGTACAATGAAAAGACTCTTCTACCCCTGAGAGTGTCAAAGTATCAGAATATTTTTGTTGTGGATTTGCTGCTTCTTAACGATATGGGCACGCATCACTACGTCGTGATAAAAGACCTGAACAAGCTAGTGAGCAAAATGCAAAAAAGAAAACTGAGATCGAGAAACATGCTGTGCCGAAATTGCTTCCACCGGTGTTCATCTGAGGAACGACTTGAGCGCCACCAGTTAATCTGCATGGGGAACGAACCAGCAATCGTTACCATGCCAAATGTTGACAAGAGCAGCGTAGGCTTCAAAAACATCGGTGCTCGAAGCTATAGCCCATTCGCGGTTTACTTTGATTTGGAGTCTGTGCTGGAGAAGGTGGAGACGGTGATAAATAATCCTACCTGCTCGAGCACAACCGTGATTGAAAAACATAAGCCCAGCAGTTTTTGCCTTGTCGTTGTGGAAGCTGGAAACCCGAAACCGGCGTTTTTTTCACTTCATCGAGGATTGGACGCCATGACTAAATTCGTTCGAATGCTGGAAGTATTGGCGCGTGACTTTCATAATAAAAAACGACGATACCCGAACTACCTCGGAAGCACCACTATTCTTGAAGACAGTGACAAATGCTGGATTTGCGAAGAGGAATTCTCCGAAACTAACGCGAAAGTTTTGGACCATAATCATTTCGATGGATCATTCCTCGGATGGGCTCACAACAAATGCAACTTCCTGAGACGTACCATACAATGCACCCCTGTCTTTGCCCACAATCTCCAGAATTATGATTTGCACCATGTACTGAAGAGTCTGCAAGATACCAATACCAGAAACACCTTTTCGCTCATTCCTCTCAATGACGAAAAATTTATTTCACTTACAATGAAAGTGTGGATTAGATCGTACACTAACGAAAAAGGAAATGTCCAACATGTCTACGAAGAAATCCGTTTTGTGGACAGTTGTAAATTTATGAACAGCTCACTCGATGAGCTAGCTCGAAATCTACCCGTGGAAAAGTTCATATATCTCAATAACCACTTTGCTACCCGACCGGAAGAAGATAAAGCACTGATTCGACAAAAAGGTTACTTCCCCTACTCGTATGTTGACAGCCATGCAAGATACACAGAAGATGGACTACCTGCACGCGACAAGTGGACCAACACGCTGCAAGGAGGTGTTGTTAGTGTCAGTGAAAAAGAATACCAACATGCATGGTTAGTGTACACTCGTTTCGGTTGTCAGACTTTGGGCGAATACAGCGATTTGTATCTAACAACTGATACCTTGTTTCTTGCATGCGTTTTTGAAGAGTTTAGACGAGTGTGTTATGAAACATATAAGCTAGACTGTGCTCAATATTTCACGGTTAGCAATCTCTCAGGGGATGCATTTTTGCGAACATGCAAGGCTGACCTCCATTTGCTCACTAATAGGGAGCACTTGGATATGGCAGAAAACCTGATCAGGGGGGGCATTGCAAGTGTGTTTGAAAAAAGACTTGTTTCCGCCAACAATAAATTTGTGAAAAATTACGACCCTAAACAGCCTAACACTTTCCTCTTCATGATAGACGCGAACAATTTATATGGCGGGATTATGGAAAAATTTCCTCTTCCACTTAACTCATTCGAGTTTAATGGCCAAGTTACTATAGCCGAAATTCTCAACACGAGCAGAGAATCCGAAATTGGATACATTTTGGACGTCGATCTTTTATACCCCGATCATTTGCATGATGCACATTCGGATTACCCACTCGCCCCAACAAAAGAAGTTGTGTCCAAAATGTGGCTCAGTGAGCTTCAATTGGACATGTTGAAAAAAATGAACATTTCGGATAAAGTGGGCACTACGCCAAAGCTCATACAAAACTTCTTTCCAAAGAAAAACTATACTGTACACTACCTAACACTTCAGCTCTATGTCAAACTTGGTTTGAAAATTGAAAAAGTTAATCGAGTACTTCAGTTTAGACAAGAAAAATTTATTGCACCATATGTTCAGTTGAACACTGAGCTCCGAAAAAAAGCTACTACCAAGTTTGAACAAGATTTCTTCAAGCAAATAATAAATAGTACGTTTGGAAAATTCTGCGAATCAAAAAGGAATCGACTTATTGTAGATATTGTTCGCAATGCTGAAGAACTGCAAAATTTATCAAGGAAAAAAAGATTTAGCAGTATAAAAATTATTGACCAACACTTGGTATCTGTAACCTCAAAACCTGTGAACATTAAATGGGATAAGCCCACAATTGTTGGTGCAACGATACTAGATTTGGCAAAATTTTACATGTTCCAGTTCCATTACAACATAATCAAGAAAAATTTTGACGCAACTCTTTTATATTCGGATACTGATTCGTTCCTGTATGAAATCCGCAGCAAAGACCTCTACAATGAAATTGAGAAAAACCATGAACTGCGAAATCATTTTGACTTTTCAAATCTACCAGCCACCCACCCCCTCTACACCAACGAGAATTTGCGCGTTACCCTGAAATTCAAGGACGAGTTTGCTGGGGAGATCATACAGGAGTACGTCGGACTAAAACCCAAACTGTACAGCATTATTTCTTCGAGTAAGTTTCTTTTTCTTTTCTCTTACCATTTTGCAATTACCATTTTAGAAAAGGGCAACAAAAACAAATCATAAGATTATGTAGAGAGGGTTGGGGGGGGAATGGAGGTATTTATGTGGAAAAGAGAAAAAACTGTTAAAAATTTGAAGTAAATTGATTGTATTTTTGTTTCAGACATGGACAAAAAAAGCGCGAAAGGTATTTCTAAATATTCCAAAATGGAGCTAACCCATAATAAGTTTAAACAAACATTGACTTACTGTTCGCTGGTCCGGTCAGAAAATGTGAGGATAAATTCTTGCAATCACAATTTACAAACCATAATAACGAATAAAATTTCCCTGAGCGCATTTGACAATAAGCGCTATATACATGCAGACAGAGTAACTACTAGTCCTTTCGGACATAAACGTTTGCGTGAGGATATGTTCATAAGAGAAATTGGGCGCACCATGGACTGGGGCGAATACGACGTAGACGACGACGCCGTGGTCCCCACTCCCACCGATAACGGAAGTGGGGAGGATTTGGCTGAAGCTATAGAAGCGCAGGGCGGGTATTATGTGGATATTTTTACTCTACCAGATATGGGGTTCAACCAACCCACATACACTGATCAAGAGCTAGAACAGGATTTGGTAGATTTCGACCAGCTAAGTGGGCAAAATGAGTCAGAACCAGCAGCGTACAACTGCCCCTATTTGGACATTGAAGCTCGAGAAGAAAACGAGCGGGAAGAAATTAGACCACCTAAACGGCGGTGCTTAAATCGACGTGCTTTTATATTAGACGATTCTGACTAAATAACTTCTGATTATAAATGTAATTGATTCGCTTTATAGTACTTTTCATTCAGGAAATAAAGCTTTTCAAAATTGTTCTTTTGACCCAAAAGTGAAATAATCAACAACTCTAATCGTGAGGGGGAGGGGGGTATTCAAAACAACAATATAAGCTTACCAATATCACAGCATTTTATTTAATTCCACACGTGGCGATAAAGATTACAAAATAATCCACAATAAAACGCGCGCAGTAAAGTTTGAACTGTCAAAGTCAAAGGGAAAACATGCACCAACCAAAACTTAATTCCTTTCCCGTTTCCATAAAGTGGCTGGAAAATTACCAATTTTAACCCCCCTTAAAACATGCGTGCCTGAAAAAGTAGGGGCTTTAACCCCTTTGGGGGTTAAAAGTGGTAAGTACAACGGCACACTGAATTTTGGGGGGGGTTAAAAGTCGTCATTTTCCTAGCCACTTTTACTATACTACTTATTTTATCACTATAAAATATTTAATATTAACCAATCATATTCCATCCAACTAACAACCCACTTATTTGTAAGTGCTGAAATTACTTGTAATTTCAGCACCAGAGAGATTTGAGTTTAACTTAGAAATTAGTTACCTCTCCAAGAGAACTTCAGCAATCGCAATAAGCCAGTATGCTCTAGATCTTTTGAGCCTAGCAGAGACTAGTTAAACACCCTGAGACTAGTAGATATAAGAGTAAGATTAGGATCGGTATTAGACTAAGAAGTTGCACGAATCTATCCGGCCGAAAATAAGATAGCGTGACGAGCAGACGGTGTACCCTATCCGAAAGACCAGAACTCCTAACTCAATAGCATGCATCACGATTGTGTTCAGATTTTTTAAAATTCAAAGAGATCGAAAGATATGCTAGCACAGAACGAACACCTCTGTTTTATTTGCCTGGCAGTGTATTGGATGTTGCCAAAAAAACAACAAATGTTATTGTTTTTCAAAGATGCTCTTGACTTCCATTCAATTTACAGATTCTGAATCCCAAATATTGGGGTCAAGTATTACAATATTGTGCACTTAGGCACAGATCAACAGCCCTATTATCTTCTTTTCGTTTTATTAATTGTGTTCTGCTGTTTGGGGGCTGCATGGGTCTCGTTAGACCATCAGATGAGATTCATCAAAAACCCAAGCATCCATACAAGCAAACAAAAACTAAATAAGCTATGCCTCGGTAGTACAGACAATTACGAGAGAAAATTTTTTATAACTTAGTTCGAGTTCCAGTGTATAAAGACTAAGTTTTAAGCCACTATTAGAACAACGGTTACAGTAATGATTTTTCTAGGTTTCACAAAACACCTAAACTTTGAATACAGATTTTTTTTCTACTTTTTACACTAGAAGTTCATGTCCACTCCTGGAGGGCTTCGGTCGGCTACGATTCGCAGTGAATTGCGTTGGATTTTGCTGATTTGAACACAAAAGTACTTTAAGTCCCAAAATTTCTTGAAAGTAGACGCTTAAACCTGTCTATGTTAGATGCAAAAAAAAGGTTTTGATTGTCATAGTTTCTTCTGAAAACTTGGTCTTAAAATTCAAAAATCTACTTCTAATTTTTCTGCTGCGGTGAGTTTTCAGCACTTGACGTGGCTTCATACAGCGGGGATAGTTTCGGATCGAACTTTTTCTTTTTGTATTTCCGCTTTTTAGGTTTTGGCTCTGGATCGGGTATCGGGTCTGGTAGCGGAGCTGGTCGTTTAATGTCCAGAATTGATGGTCCCTACATTTACATAAAAGTTTATGGGAATTGCAGATAATGCAGAATCAAGTTTTTTGATGTGATAACACATTATATTTTTAAATTTCGGAGACAATGCTTCAGAACATTTGAAAGCAAGCGCAGACTTGTTACCAACAAGTTTTGAATGATTTACTAAAAGTTTTTCAACATCCAAAAATAACTTTACTGAACTTTACAAAAATAACTTTACAAAAAGGCTTTACTGAGCTAAAAAAAACTTAATTAAACGATAACTAAAAATTAAATTATACAAAAAAACTGTTGAGTGTTAATTTTTTCTATTTTGCTATTTTAGTTGTTTGATAAAAAAAGGCAAACCCAAACTTTAGTTTTTCTGCTGACGATGTAATATGACTTAAAAATTGTTCCAACTTGATTTGAGCAAACACTACATTAGAATGTTTGAAGGGCAGCTGGGATGTTCAGGGATTTACAAAACTGTTTCATTTCACCAATCAAATAAAGCAAGTCTGCTTGTATGTCTGGGCTAACCACTGAATGTTTTAAATGCAGTTTAGGACCAATCAAACTGATTTTGATTTAAAAATAGGCAAGCATTTTTTTAAATTTTCTTTCCTTCTTTATAATATGTAATTTGTAAAATGGAAAGAACAATTTAGCGTCTGGTATCTTGATAATAAGATTAGATTGCCTTAACTTGATTTAGAACAATTCATTCTGTCGCTTACGCGTGCGTGTTATAGGGGCGCAACTAATCGCGGTTTAGTTATCCCAAAATGGCCAAATTGCCAATTTGAAAATGATCACATAACGGCAGGTGATAATTTGTTTTATATTTGAGCTATATACAACAATATCTTTCAGATGGTATAAAAAATCTGTTATTCAACCAATTAAAACGTCAAAAGTTGGTTGATTAAAAAAGAATCATCCAATTCAAATATTTTTGTCACGTTCTTCGGACCAACAAGAGGGCTCGTATCAAGCCAGAGCTTGCAGTATCTGAATAAACGACAGGTTTAAAAAAAATCATAAAAAAACTGAAATTCTGAGCCATGTTTCAGTTTTTGGGAATCATCCCTCAGCAAGCAAAATCCAGTCTAGTAGGACATAAAATTTGGTTTTGAGACAATAATTGGATTAGTTTATTCGTACTTTAAATCAAATTTTTGACGCAAGCCATATATTCACTTTCCAAACTGTATAAAATGTTTCGTCAGAAAAATCAAACTTGTCAAAAAAATTACCCAGGCGTAGTTGTTTTCACTTTCTTCAAAGGTCGGGTCGGAACTAATTGTTTTGCATTCACCCATTTACACGACGAATTCATGTTTAAAATTGAAAAAACCAGGTCACAAATTGATCAAAATTTTAATTGCCTATTAAGCTCTATTGAAAAGTGTTTGCTCTATTAAAAAAAACTTGATAAAACTCAAAAAAATTACTCTACTTTTCCTAACAAAAAATATTCCTCCACGCGCTATTTTAAGTGAGAAAAAAAGTGATATATTTCGGTTATAGCATACAGTGCTGATTTAAATTACCCGGACAAAACGAACAAAACTTGAATTTTTAAGCGTATTTTTCTCAATTTGGGTTAAGATTAGACAAAAAACGAAGAGAACAAAAGTTTGGGTTAAGATTAGACAAAAAACGAAGAGAACAAAACTTGAATTTTCAAGCGCATTTTTCTCAATTTGGGTTAAGATTAGACAAAAAACGAAGAGAACAAAAGTTGCTTAGAATTTCATCGGAATTAATATGGTGCAATTGTTTCTCCGAAATTCTCAACCAAAATGTTACCCCAAAAATGGGTCTTATTGGCTTGGGATGCTTTAGTGTGACACCTCCTCGAGTGGTGTAGTCCTTTGCGGTGTGGTCCGCAGTAATCGGATCTACCCCGGTGCATCCTGGGGAATTGGTCTGAGCTTTTGAACTGTCGGGTAGGTATTTGTATTTCCTGTCTGCCTGCGCGTTATACTGTGTGGAGTTTGCAGTATAACACCGACGGTTCATCAAACGAGGCCAATTCTGCTAACGTCACACGCCGCATTGCCCAGTGCTTAGAGACGTAGGTGCGAACCAAGGGGAGCGTTGCTTCGGCAAATGTGAGCCTTGGGGGATACCCGACATCTTTGTGTTTGCGCATGCCCCTCCTGTCATTGGTCTAACCAGTGGCGGGTTTCCCGTACGTCTATCGACACTTTGTACGGCTCCGTGTTCGGCGGAGGTCTATGCTTGCATAGTCGTGTAAAAACCCTTCTGTTTAAAGGAGTTTTAGGGATACTCTTCCCTCAAAGCGGTAGCTATGTTCTATAGTTACCGGCGATTGTAAAGGATCTTAAGTTGCCGGTTAGTATGGACCCGAAAGCTGACAGCGGGTTTCTGATCTTTCCTAGCTGTCTGTTAGTAGGAGAAAGAAAGCTGGCGATACGAGATTCCTGCCCAAGTAGTGCATGAGCTATGCTCATCGGTCTAAGCCAAAGACCTCGGTCTAAGCCAGAGACCTTTTAAGTTATCCCTGTGGGTTATCTATGATGACCCTGGGCCAACGAGTGGGATTGAATAGGAGTGGTGCCCCTATAGGATCCAAGCTGGTCACGTAAGGTGGGATGTCGTATGCACTACACGCTCCCTTTAAGTGACCAGGTAGCAAGAGTATCCGACTCATCTCAGCATGGCTAGGATAAGCTACGGGACGCACTGTGTGCGTCGGGGTCCGCTGAGATATATTTATATACATCTCTAAAAATTTGCAAAAAATGTTTAAAAATTGTTTTAAGCAAAGATTCTGGGTTTTATATAGTAAAAATCACACTTATTGACTATTAAGTAAAATTTTTTTCTTTTATACAGGTTTTTGACAATTTAACCCTTCTTTTACTTTGTTGGGCTGTGTAAGAGGCTTCTTGATTAATTGAAAAAAGCCAATAAGACCCGTTTTGGGGGTAAAATTATGGTTGAGAATTTCGTAGAAAAAATTTCACCATTATAATTCTGATGAAATTCTAAGCAACTTTTGTTCTCTTCATTTTTTGTTCAATCTTAACCCAAATTGAGAAAAATGCGTTTGAAAATTAAAGTTTTGTTCGTTTTGTCCGGATAATTTAAATCAGCACTGTATTAAATAGATTAATTAGCATGCCTCAATTCAATTTCGAACGATTTCTCAGACGATTCAAATCTTCGTTTTTGGTTTAATAGCACAAAGTATATTGCGCGTTAATTATACCAAATCAACTAAACTGGCAAATTTTAGACCTAAATAATTTTTTTTAATGATCACAGGTGAAAAATCTGTTTAAATTTGAGCTCAAGTTAACAACAATTTTTGGATGATAAAAAAAAATTCAGTCAACTTTGCTAGTTAAAAAGTTGAAGATTGTCTGGAAAAAACTAACTGCCCCAGCACAAATGTTCACGTCATTCAAAATTCAGAACAATAAGTTTTTTAAAGTCTATTAAAATTTAAATTGCTCTATAATAAATTTGATGAAATCACCTTGACTAATAACAGGACTGCTTAAAGTTTTAGGAAAACCACCTCGATTATATTGTTCTTCATTCCGACTAAACATGGCGATCAAAAATTAGCATTTAAAAAAATTACAACAGAAAAAAGATGTCAAATATTTCAGTTCATATTCAATACTTGTTTCTACATGCATTATTTTTACTAATCATTAGGGTTTGAAATTTGCTCATTTGGCTAAACTGTTTTTGGCTGAAATGGGCGCTTTTAAGAACTGAACTATGATACTAAACGCAAAATAGCGAACTATTTGAGCGAGGTTAATCATTCCGCACTCAAAAGCATTCCAAAAAATCAATGACGTTTTGCGCAAGTGTCACGGTTTAAGGCACTTTTAACAGCTTTTAGAAAAGTTTTAGGGTCGGTCGGCCAAAAATGGGGCCAAAAAGGGAAAATTTATGTGTTTAAGGACCTTACCACTGAGAGACGTAGAAGGAGGGCTTGACGTAAGTTTTCTATAAATATGCTTAAGAGTGATGAAAATTCTGGAAACTAACATCCCATTTCTGGGGCTCTTCATCTTTCGGCTCCTCTGGTGCTTCCGGGGAAATCGGAGGCTCCATCTCTTCATCCATGTCATCGATTATTGTAGGGCTCTTTTCGGACAAACGAGGAAGGGTTTTGGGGGTCTTTTCGGACAAACGAGGAGGGGTTTTGGGGCTCTTTTCGGACAAACGAGGACGGACTTTGGGACTCTTTTTCGGTGCACCGGGAACTGACTTAGAATTTTTTCCAGATGTTAGGGAAGATGTTTTTGGACTCAGACTGGTTGTATTGGCAGACGATTTTGGGTCCAGATTGTCGAGAAAGCGAGGGGGGATGACTCCGGCGCCAGGCAGTATTGGGGAGAATCTGATCTTGAGTACGTGCAGATGTTCACACCCCTCGAGAGCGGCTAGAATCAAAGCGAATGGGGTTACAACAGCCGAAATGGAGACGAACAATAACCAGGTTCGGGTTTAGGGCGGAGGGGGTTCAGATTCGAGAGGACGGTGCCCCTTTTGATTCAATTTTATCCAAACGCCATTTTTTGTAACTCAATTTTTGGTCAAAACCGTCCAAAAATCGCCTAAAAACTTCTTTTATGCCTAAAAAGTCAACAAAGTTTTCAAAAAATTTTTGCAAAAAAGGTCAAATTTTTCAACAACTCAACTTCATCGGCGAAAAAGATGGTCGACGACGCAATATACGAAAACTGGTGTAACAATTTTTTTTTTTCACCTTCCATAGTTTGAAAATGTAGCGGAAACTATAATCTGAGCTCATTGTTTGACCTACATACATAGACTTTTTTTATTAACACTCTCTTTGCTAATCCTGTTTTGATTTATCGGAGAAGGCTATCACTTGCTAAAAGAAACGATGAGAGAAACAAAATATACAAAAATTGGATTTTTTCCACTCTCCCCACACTACTTAAAATTTGTGAAAATCTAATCGTTGTTATGAAATTTTGCATGCTGAACAAATCAATAACTATTCTGATAATAATCAATAACTATTCAAATCAGATACTATTTTCTCCACAGCTGATAAGGAAAAATTTCAAGTTTAACCCTATTGTAATAAAATGGAAACTATGCAGTGGGCGAGGAGTAAAAAAGCTTAAAAATGTTTTTATCGAATAAACTTAAAAAAGTCGGAAAAAAGTTCTAAATTGTTTTTCCGGGTAAATCGGCAAAAAAGGAGGGATTTAGTCAAAAAAGGGGGCCTTAAAATGGGGATCTCTTCAAATATCCCCCCTTGCAAAAGTGGGGAGCTTCGTTGCAGATACAAAATGTATATATGCTTAACCATTGCATTATTTCTTTATAGTGGTGGCAATTTGTTTCTAGGTACCCTAAGGGGGACAATAATTATTATAACAAGATCCAAATCTATTACCGAGTAAATCCCGTGGCTGAATGATCTTCCTCTTGTTTTTGATGGTGTGCATGGATGACTCGAACAGAAACTCGTGCACCAGTGTCTCTGCTATTCCCGCCAACATCACACCAGCATCCTTCCCAACCCTCTTTTTGGTCTCTCGCTTCACAAAATTCTAAACACCAAACTCCAAAATTTTGTAAATTTTTTGGAAAATTTCGAACTTAAATTCTAACTAGATGTAAGGTTTTCGGTAAAATTAACATTAAATTTATGGTTTTTGGCCAATTTTAAAGTTAAATTCTAACTAGATATTAAACTTTTATCAAACTTTCAATGCTGAAGTTTAACTTAAGTTATGATTTTGGGCCAATTTTAAAGTTACTTTCAGACTGGCCATAGGGTTTTTAGCAGATTTCAATGTTAAATTTACGCTTATTGTTCCGACTTTCGATACGAAAGTAACGGAATATTTGTGCTAGGGGTGGGTTTTTTTTTCTTCAGACAAATTTCGACTTTTTAACAAGCCATCTTTGACGGAACTTTTTATATCATTCAAAAGGTATTGTTATCCTGAGCTTAAATTTGAAAAGATATTTCACCTGTGATCATTTTTCGTAAAGTTATGAGGGTTTAAAGATTGCCATTTTGGCCAATTTGGGACAATTAACGCGCGATATATTTCGCGCTATTAACGCGTAAGCGGAGATTCAATCCGTCATAGAAATTGTTCCAAATAGGTTAAAAGAAGCTTATTTGCCATAAATGGTTTGTTACAAGGAGCGAAATCTATCCTTTTGTACTTTGTATGGCGTGTGGGGGGATGATTTTCATAAAAAATTTCAAATTTTAGAAAAAAGTTTTTTTGATTTTGTTTTATTTCATTAAATTTTTTAATGTTATTACTGCTCCATAAACCTTAAAAGGCAGTCGGAACAATCAGGGCTTCGATCTGATACGAGCAGTCTTGTTCCGATTTTGAAACTCAAATGCAGATTAAAAGGGAAAAGAGCTCATCGATCTGCCTCATAATTCTGGTTGTCCAACCTGCCAAAGCCTATTTTTTCACAGTTTTCTATTTATATTTCTTCCACAAAAACGGACAAATTATCTCCCTACCGGTTTCAAATTTTTGGCCGAATAATCCCCCCGTAGTTAACATTATTGTTGTTCCGACTTTCGATACGAAAGTAACGGAATATTTGTGATCGGGGTGGGTTTTTTTTCTTCAGACAAATTTCGACTTTTTAACTAGCCATTTTTGACGGAATTTTTTTATATCATTCGAAGGGTATTGTTGTCCTGAGCTCAAAAAGATATTCCACCTGTGATCATCATTTGTAAGACTTTCGCAAAACACCCATCGCCAAGCACTGGGTAAAGTTTTCGTAAAGTTATGGGGTTTAAAGATTGCCATTTGGGACAATTAACTCGCGATATATTTCGCGCTATTAACGCATAAGCAGAGAGTTAATCCGTCTTAGAAATCGTTCCAAATTGGTTGAAAGAAGCTTATTTGCCATAATTGATTTGTTACAAGTAGCGAAATCTATCTTTTTGTACTTTATATGGCGTGTGGGGGATGATTTTTATTTAAAAAATTTCAAATTAAAAAAAAATTCATTTTCTCTTATTATTTTTGATTTTGTAATGTTATCATTGGTCCATAAACTTTAATAGGCAGTCGGAACATTCAAAGCTTCGCCCTAATACGAGCAGTCTTGTTTAATTTCATAGTTGTTTAATAATAAAAAAGAACCAATCAAGGCTTAAAAAGGAAGCTTACCTGGATTCGAGTCACGGGGAAGTCCAGACCCGCCCTGAGCTGCATCGATATCCTCGTAGAGCCCCTCGGAGGCATCTGTTCTGATTTTTGAGCCATTGCGTATATACCTAGTTTGGAAATTCGACTATTTTACCGTCTCCTAATCCCGTATGAGTCTCTTCTAACCCCCCCCCCCCCATCCTAGCCTCTAGCATTTTTCATGCCGACGATTGTTTGTGTTTAGTTGCCATCAAAATTGACATGTAAAATTATTATAAAAATACAAACAAATTCATTGGTTACTCCGTAAAATTGGTTTTTACATCTGCGGAGAAAAACGGTTGAAGAGATTCGCTTGCAACTAATTATTTGCTTTAAGCTTTTGTTCCGTTGACTTTATTTTTTCAGTCGTCAACAAAAAAATTGAAGCTATTGTCGGGGCTAGGAAAGTTGACAAGCTAATTAGATGACCGTAAAATAACTGAATGTGGACAAAATCTTTTTAATTTTTGACATTAAGAACTAGGCTAACAATATTTTTTGTTTAGAATGAAGTTACACAAAAACACAAAAAGTATATTGTCACAGAACTGATCAAAATTTTAATAGTCAAAAAAAATTAAAAGCAAAAAAAAATTTTAAATGCATAAATTATTTAATTGTGACATTTTCAAGCTGATTTGTCCAAAAGATTATTCAAACTCTGTTTACAAAGATTGAGATTTTTGCGCCCAAGTCATTGTCTAAATTCAGTCACTTTCTGGTCGCTTATTTTGCTCGTCGTCTAATTTCCCAAACCTCGTTTTTGTCTGGTGCGGTGCCACGGTTAGCGAAGAGGAAGGGCTGATTAGGGAACGATTGAAGTGCCAGAGTTTCATTTTCATGATTTATAATTCGTTTTAAAGACTCATTTCCTCTTTGGCTAGTCTCAAATTTCTGAAAAATTAAACCGTAGAATCATTGGCGTGAGCAGAATATTTTTCGAAAAAAATTTGAAAGTTTTGCCGACTTTTTTTTATAGGTCGAACGGTTTCATTTTCCGAGCTCTCCGAAAACACTATACGAACCCTATTTTGTCAAAAAATTTATCGCTCTGCAGGCAAATTTTTTGGCTCTTTTCCAGTTCCCCCCCCCCTTTCAAATTCAATTTTGAAAAGTCTATTTAACGTTGTCGCAATGCAATGAAATTAAGCGTAGTGAACTAATCGACAATTCTGAACATATTTTTTCTTCATACTCCACAGCGTAAAATCAAGCATTTAGCCGTAATAACACGTAGAACTAATATAAAATTCGGTATTTTGAAAGGGGGGAAACTGGAAAAGAGCCAATTTTTTAAACAACAGGTAAAAAAAAAACGTTTTTAGGCACTTTTTGAAAACATTGACCAAAAAGTTGCGCTCTCCCCTCAAAATTATTTATATTGGCGCCCAACGCGCCTTTAAAAAATTTTGAGGTCGATTAGCAAAAAATGGATGTCATAAAATTATACTAAAAGGGGAATCATATTTTGCATGGAAACAAAGTTAAGGCTATGTTTCCGTTTCCAAGAGCCCAAATTAAATAGTCTGAATTATTAGTTTCAAACTTGTTGGTTAGGTCTGCTGAAATTTCTTTTATTCTGTCTAAAAAATCAATAAAAGTTCATTTATAATTTTTGGCTAGAAATCTTGAATTATTTCTCACCTAAAACAATTTCCTTTGTTCTCGTTAGCTTTTTTGACTTCTAAAAGGTTTGACTTCCTGATTTTGTTTTTTGGTTAACAGATCAAAAAAACATTGAGTCATTAGCTAATGAATCATAATCTGCACGGCTTACAAAAAACTAAATCCAAATTTTGTACAAAAAATACAAAGAAAAAGCAAATTCCGTGAGAATGCATATCTCGAAAATTTCCTAAGATAATCAGTTAAACAACCAGCTGATCATACAAAGAAATGTCTTTGACAAACTAAATACAATTATTAAAACATTGGTATCAAACCGAAGTATTGTGCAGTCCAATTGGCTTTTTAAGCCCTTTTAATCGATTGTATATAAGGATGAAAAATCTCAAAAATTATTGCTCCCCTCCGGGATTCAATTATTGCTTGATCTAAATTTCAATCTATTTGGTGTTTGATAATACATCAAATCAGAGAGTATTTTCATTTAATTCAGATTGCAACAAACTGGAGTGCTCCAACTGCCCTTTAACTAGTCACAAATGTTTTTGTTATATAAAACGTAACTATATTTGTATTCTAACATTTAAAAAAATGTGCAGATTTTTTTTCGATTTTACATGTCAATTAGTTTGCTTTAATTCAATTTGGAACGTATACCGAGTGCGGTATAATTATTCATGCATTTAACTACCTTTTTTAAGCTATCAAATATTACTCATGCCTGTTCCAAATAAATTTGGTGTAGTTAATAGTACTAATTTGGTGTAGAATTTGTACTTACTTCAAATTCCGAAGATCTACGATGCGGGCCGCAATCACTGTCAGCATTCATTTAAAAAAAAGGTCTGAATATTGAAAAACGCCCCCTCATATATTCCTCATTTTCTTCGAAAGTCGGAACAAAAAACCTTGGTTTATCTTGCTGTTCAAGCTTTGCTTGGGATCTAAAAAAAACGAGCCGAGTTAATTGAAACTAGACAATTGCAAAAATGGAAGCAAACAAAACTGCTCGTTTATCATGGCAATGCATCGTATGTTCCGCTGCCATTTAAAGCTGAAGATAACTGTTTGCCTTCTTTTGCCTCTCACACTCTTTGATAATTACAATGGGTGTGTTCAGCATTTCGTTTTGAATAGCTCAAACCAAATTTAAATTGAAACGAATCAGTTTTTCTTACGTATGTCGAAACAACGTCAAGTATGGCTCGTAAACTATTTTAAATTGGCAAAATTAGCATTTTCGATCTCCTCCAACTTCAAATATTTCGACTTTTCATTCGAAAGCTATTGCTGTCCTGAGCTTAAATTTCAAAAGATATTTCACCTGTGACCATTTTTCGTAAAGTTATGAGGGTTTAAAGATTGGCATTTTCGACAATTTGGGACAATTAACATGCGATATATTTCGCGCTATTAACGCGTAAGCGGAGAGTTAATCCGTCTTAGAAATCATTCCAAATTGGTTGAAAGAAGCTTATTTGCCATAATTGATTTTTTACAAGGAGCGAAATCTATCCTGTTGTACTTTATATGGCGTGTGGGGTGACGATTTTCAGAAAAAATTTGAAATTTTTAGAAAAAAAAATTTTTTTTTCATTCTATTACATTTTTTTTTGTTATTACTGCTCCATAAACCTCATAAGGCAGTCGGAACATTCAGGGTTTCGCCCTGATACGAGCAGTCTTGTTTTTTTTTAGATTGGAACTCAAGATAACAATGTATTTTTTCACACATTTTCTTCGACAGACGGAACAACAAAATAAAGAGATCTAGACATTAATTTTTTATGTTCACAACTAAAAAAAATGAAAAATTGATGAACTGTTTTTGAAAAAAAAAAACAACTCATTTTCAAAAAATCTGAAAAAAACGAATGGAAGCTATGACGACAAATAGGATAAAATAAATTCGATAAAACGTATTGTTGACAAAATGTTTTGAAATCATGAGCAAAGTTTTTTTTCTGAAAGAAAATTTTTGTAGAACTCAATAAACAATACAAAATGAGCGATGACTGAACTTTTAAACGCCTTTTTCTTAGTTTTGATTTTTTGATTAACACGCAATGAAGGCAATTCATTTGTTTCAACCGATCAAAAAGTGTGCGTTAGTTGTTGTATAGTTGTTTTTCAAAAATTTTGGGACAATAAATTCTGAAAAAATACTTTCTTGTCCGCCAAAAAATTTTTAAAATACGTTTTTAAACAATAAGCAATAAAGAAAACCAAATCCTGTCGGCGCCACTTAACTGATAAAAAAATCATAACTTTTGTCATGTTTTTTGGCAGAAAATGCTACTTTAGTAATATTCTGCATTGATAGGATAATAAGAAATTTGTTCGGATACTTAAAGCAAAGCAAGTCATTATTTACTGTTTCTATTACAGTAACTTCAATGAAGTGCTTGTATAAATGTTCTGTCTAACTAGTATGCCCACTCTGAGAAAGTATTAGAGATTTAGTTGAAAAACTAAGAGTCCATATCAGCGCATCGTAAATTGGTTTTCTTCGAAAAACGTTGCTAGCACAACAATAGTCCGAATGCCATCAATTGTCTACAAATCAAATGTTGGAGATAACATGATTCAAATTGATCTGTATTTTATGAGTCACGACCTGCTCGAAAGTTTTCATCAAACAAGAACTTGATACTATCAAAACAAAATTGAAGGCAACAGATCAGTGGAACAACATTACAAACAAAGCAATTGGAACTGGCGCTGTAAAACACTGTATGAAGCTGATGAGTGATAATCCCTTGCTGTTCTAATCCAAATTTTCTTTCATAATTGTCCAAAAAGGTTTTGAATCTGCAAACAAACTAGCCGTGGGGGAGCCGGAGATGTCATCCATTTTGCCGCAGCCGGTCCCACCTTGAGGAGACAGATGACACTGGGACCCCTCCAGCCGTAACCGAAGCGGGATTCGAACGCATGACCCTCGTGTTGAGAGACATGTTCCTAACCCACTAGACCACGGCTGCTCAAGAAAACAATAGTCAGCCATTGGTGTTAACTGGGAGAAGTATTCCAACATCTTGCCATCTTACCATGAAATTAAAATGTATATTTTCATTTTTGCTCAACTTTATCAGTTTAATTGAATAAAACTAGACTGCTCGTATCAGGGTAAAGCCTTGGATGCTCCGACTGCCCATTAATTGGTCTCGAATCGTTTGTGATAAATAAAATATTGACAAAGTACAAATTTTAGGCTGACAATATCAAAGTGCTAGAATTTGAGTCGTTTATGGAACTATTAAGACCAATTACCTAGCCTCAATTCAAATTGGAACAATTATGAGTGTTGATAATTTGCCACGTAAAAATAATTCGAGTTTTGAAACAAAATATCGAAGTATTGATCCTGCAGCAAAGCCGCACGCTGGCGAAGTGCAAGCAAAGTTGCTTGGCAATCACAAGATATCCGGATCGATGCCCATACACAGTCAACTTTTCCAAAATTGGTCCGAAAAAAACCACCCGGGCATATATATTCCTCACTACCTTAAAAAATCGGAACAATAAGTGATAAAACTACAGGATTTCTTAGTGTGGAACGATAGATTATTCGGGATCAACTCTTATTAAGCGTTAAAATCAGATTTTGGAAAATCGGAATAATAAAAACGCGCAAAGAAAACGTTTTCTATATGTGTTAAATTACTCAAAATGATCAGGAACGCAATATTTTAATTACTAGATGCAAAGATTATAAACTTAATTATTCTACTAGTTAAATTATATAACAAAAACTATAATTCCATTTTTATTACATAGCATAGTAGATGTTTCGAATTATAATAGGCTAAAAAAATCATAGTAATAAGAATTGACTCAAACTGAGTTACATGAAACAAATGGTTTTTTCTTTTGTTTTCTTTTGATGCTTCTGGCTTTCAAAATTGCTGTCAAAATCGTTTTCTAGTTTACTCGATTTCAAATTGTTTTCAATTTTTTTTGAAATGCGTAAAAATAAAACTCTCTTGAAGTGTGTGAACGAATATTTCACAAAAACAATTTTTTGAAAACTTTCTTTTTGGTCAGAGTACCGCAGTCGGGCTAAACTGTTGTCCGTTTTTCATTGCCTTTGAAGTTGCTTAGCGTATTTGTTGAACGTCCTTGCATTATAAATATTTCATTAAACTCAAAATTTCTCCTAATAAATGTTATAGTTATTAAGACCAGTCTTCAGTTTAGCCGTTTCCTCCGAAATGTTCTTTGATTCAAAACTAGTAGAGTTGCATGATAAAATTAAACAATTTCTCAATCAAGAAAAAAAAGCAAGTTTTAGCGTTTTTATCACACAAACTTCAGATGCAGTCTGATTTTTCCCTTTTGCTGAGTGAGACTCATCAAATGGCTCGAGTTGGATCAAAACTTGCAAATTCCTGTTTTAGAATCGTAATTTGGTCTGTCAAACTCGTTACAGCTATTTCTAAAAACTCAACCCATTGGCCGTACCTTATAAACAATTGTAAAATTTAGACGGATACTTTTTCTGTTTTCTGAATAAAGTGACGAAATATTAATGTTTCTGGTTCAAGCCAATGCTTCTTTGAATTAACAACTTTTAATGGCTCTTTGTACAATTTGAAAGAAATTGAAAAAAAAATCTGTTCTCTCCGTCAGGTTTTGTGATGTTGTGGGGGTGTCAAAGATGCCAAAGGCTGACAATATTAGGCTGACAATTTTAGGCTGACAATATCAAAGTGCTAGAATTTGAGTCGTTTATGGAACTATTAAGACCAATTACCTAGCCTCAATTCAAATTGGAACAATTATGAGTGTTGATAATTTGCCACGTAAAAATAATTCGAGTTTTGAAACAAAATATCGAAGTATTGATCCTGCAGCAAAGCCGCACGCTGGCGAAGTGCAAGCAAAGTTGCTTGGCAATCACAAGATATCCGGATCGATGCCCATACACAGTCAACTTTTCCAAAATTGGTCCGAAAAAAACCACCCGGGGCATATATATTCCTCACTACCTTAAAAAATCGGAACAATAAGTGATAAAACTACAGGATTTCTTAGTGTGGAACGATAGATTATTCGGGATCAACTCTTATTAAGCGTTAAAATCAGATTTTGGAAAATCGGAATAATAAAAACGCGCAAAGAAAACGTTTTCTATATGTGTTAAATTACTCAAAATGATCAGGAACGCAATATTTTAATTACTAGATGCAAAGATTATAAACTTAATTATTCTACTAGTTAAATTATATAACAAAAACTATAATTCCATTTTTATTACATAGCATAGTAGATGTTTCGAATTATAATAGGCTAAAAAAATCATAGTAATAAGAATTGACTCAAACTGAGTTTTATGAAACAAATGGTTTTTTCTTTTGTTTTCTTTTGATGCTTCTGGCTTTCAAAATTGCTGTCAAAATCGTTTTCTAGTTTACTCGATTTCAAATTGTTTTCAATTTTTTTTGAAATGCGTTAAAATAAAACTCTCTTGAAGTGTGTGAACGAATATTTCACAAAAACAATTTTTTGAAAACTTTCTTTTTGGTCAGAGTACCGCAGTCGGGCTAAACTGTTGTCCGTTTTTCATTGCCTTTGAAGTTGCTTAGCGTATTTGTTGAACGTCCTTGCATTATAAATATTTCATTAAACTCAAAATTTCTCCTAATAAATGTTATAGTTATTAAGACCAGTCTTCAGTTTAGCCGTTTCCTCCGAAATGTTCTTTGATTCAAAACTAGTAGAGTTGCATGATAAAATTAAACAATTTCTCAATCAAGAAAAAAAAGCAAGTTTTAGCGTTTTTATCACACAAACTTCAGATGCAGTCTGATTTTTCCCTTTTGCTGAGTGAGACTCATCAAATGGCTCGAGTTGGATCAAAACTTGCAAATTCCTGTTTTAGAATCGTAATTTGGTCTGTCAAACTCGTTACAGCTATTTCTAAAAACTCAACCCATTGGCCGTACCTTATAAACAATTGTAAAATTTAGACGGATACTTTTTCTGTTTTCTGAATAAAGTGACGAAATATTAATGTTTCTGGTTCAAGCCTATGCTTCTTTGAATTAACAACTTTTAATGGCTCTTTGTACAATTTGAAAGAAATTGAAAAAAAAATCTGTTCTCTCCGTCAGGTTTTGTGATGTTGTGGGGGTGTCAAAGATGCCAAACTGGGGAAGTTGCGGCGAAATTTTCACTAGTTTTCTACGCATGCGTAGCCTATGTCATAATAAAAGCATTCTTCAAAGAATTGCGCAACTTATTAGTTAGAAACACTAGCGTAGCAGCACTTAAAATACCAGCACGAAAAATAAAAAAAAAACGAAAAACAAAAGTGCAAAGAAAAGGTATATAAATTGAATTTTTCAAAGCTGTGCTGGAATCAAACCGCAGACCACGAGTCGCACGTCCAAGAACCTGCTCGATATTCACCACTCAACACTAGGCAAACAAGCAAGCAAAACTTGCCAATTCTATGCGCCAGCAAAACTTGCCACCATATGCGCACTTTTGAGTTTTTAGAAAATGAATTGATGATACAACACCACGCTGACTAGTGTAAATACCTTGTTACTGGATGAGAAAAATATCACTTTATACTTCTGTTGTTCTTAATAAAGTATATAATTATTAATTTGCTGTCTTTGCACTATTTAGAGAGGTAACAGTATATTGCCGTATAACAAAAAAATCGTATAACTAATAACCCGACTAGCGTATACGTTTGTCTCTAACACTCAGAAACAGTTTTGATGCTGGAATTGAGCCGCCCCTAATGTCAATCAATCTTGCAGCACTCAACGAAAAATCCTTGTCACGCAAAAAAGAGTCGAGCCATTATCGGTTTCGTATAATTTATCGTATAAATTTGATCTCTCGTATGTATAACCGAACAATCTTATATCGGTTGAGGGTTTTTTCGCTTAAGTTGTTGTATATCGCGTGCAAAAAAATTGGAGATAACCAGACTTCTCTTAGCTTACCAAAAAACGTGCTCATCTCTTTATATAAAGAAAATCAACAGGCTGAAGAGGCATTGACCTCATAAGCAGTTTAACCTCGAGAACAAATTATCTTTGAAATTATCATCCTTGGACTGCAGAAAATAAAATACGTACTAGAGGTCGAAAAATGTGGTCCAAACGTTGTACTGGTCAATTTAGCAGAGTAAAAATCAAGTCCATTTTTTTTGCCAACTAAACGAGTTACTTAAAACTGTATTTAAAATCTATTTTATGAAAAGATACAAGGGCCAGTCGCAATTGCATTGTGCATATCATAGGTAGAAATACATCATCTATGCTTCATTTCAGAGTTTTCTGTCTCTAATAAGACAACACAAATTCATATTCTGCATCAATCAAATAATTGAGCGCCTTTATTTGTATATTTTTATCAAACAACAACTATTCTGATATCAGTTTTTGCCAACCAAAAATTATAATCATTTGCAAATTAGTTTATTCCAAATTAAATCATTTTTTCTGTACCCGCAGAAATATCCCAAAATTGGTATTTTCCTCACTAAACTCATCTTTACAATGATTTCTAGTTTTTTTTCTGCTCACAAACCAAAATAAATTTTGGTCCTCGAGGGGTTCGAACTCAGGCCCACTGATTTAGAGACAAATAAGCTCAAATTGCTTTCGTGCCTGAGCTGGTAGTAGTGGACTGCGATGAATTCAGAGTTATATGGTTCAGAGTTTCTTCCAGTTCCTTGATTCGACGTTGCAGTGCCTCCCGCTCATCCGGAGCAGCCTGGCAACTCGGTTGACTCTGGGCGCCGTTAGATCGGGACATTTCGAGACCTCTGGGAGGCAACACGGGCGGGATATTTTGGGCGGGGTTTTGACCTCCGGTCGTTTTATGGGGGGGAACGGGACTTTCGTTTGCACTGTCTAGGCGCTTCATTTTTTCGAAGTCGCACGGGGGATATTGCTTCTCATCGTACAAATTGCTGACCGCGCCTTGTTTTGGGTTTCCGTTTGCGTGTGGGTTCGTGGGAATTTTTCCGGCGTTGCCTTGTCGGTTTAAGTATTGCGAGTTGAACTGGCGCAAATCTTCGCTCATGTCTGGCAGCTGGTTGCATCCGGTTGGATTCTTTGGATTGTTCTGATTTTGAATCATAAAGTGTCCATGAGATCCACTGGTCGAGGAAGACCTCTGATGCGCTGAAGTAGTGGTGGACTTAAGATGAGGTTGCGACTGTTGCGAACCACCGGATCCTCCGAGTTTACCGAAGTTCTCAGAGGGCAGTGTCAAAATGGGGATCTTGGACACTGACTCGTTGTCACCTACGAAAAAAATATTTAACATCTCTGCTGGTGTTATCTGTATCATGAACTGCTCGTGCGCTGTATACTGCAGCGAACTGAGCTACTTAAATTGAACGCTGACTATGTTTTAACTGAATTGACTTCAAAGTTCAAGTTAGATCTCAAACAAGGTCATTTTTGTTGTCAGCCCAAGTTATTTGTTTGCTATTTATCCAACATTTGTTGTTCTTTCAGAGAAATCGATCAACGCAGTGATAATTATTGGTAGTTAATGGACAATAAATGGTTTCAAGAACTTTTGTGAGTTAAACAGAGTAACAAACCAACCGAAACACGACTCGTTGTCGTCAAAAGCAGTCGAGCTCGTTTCTAGTCGAGGTCGGCTCTTCCTGCGCACAGTGCCGTACTGTTGAACATTAGTCGCGTAAATGTCCATCTGATAGTCCAAAATATCAGAGATGGAATCAGCCTTGCCCTGCCCTCCTCCACTTGAGTGGCTGTGAATCGACAAGTTAGCCGAACTGTTCACAGGCGACGCTCCACGACTTCGTTGTGCTAACGAGTTATTCGTCGCTGAACTGCTCGAACTCTGTATACTGCAGCGAGCTGAGCTAGTCGTCGACTTTTCGCTCACGAGAGGCGATTCTCGCTTCGTGGCACTGTGATGACGCGACGCTGGATTCGGTTGTCCCAAGGGACTACTGGTGGTCCACGGAGTCTTAACTGGAAATGAATCACTTGGTGTCTTCACGCCGACGTCCGAGTTCGACGCGGTCGATGAGCACTCGAAAGCTCCGCTGTCCCGGTAACACTTGTTGCCCTCGCCAGTTCCGACACTGGAAGATCCGTCGCCGATGCTGTGTCGTCGGCTCAGACCGGAGTCGCTATGCGCTCGGTCGGAGGAGCCTTGGAGTCGGCTGTCCACTCGCTGGTATCTGGACTCGCACCAATCTTTGAGCGACCGATCCACTCGCATCTAAAATTTAACATTTTATTAGACAACTAAAGAAAATTCTTTGAAAAATGTTGGGAACTAAGATAACAGGAAACATTTAGACCTCGGATGACTTAATTCTGATGGCTGAGTTAATTTCTGATGGCAGTGCTATTGGATGCACTTATTCGATCGCCCAAGGCTAGTTCTAAATTATTGTGATCAATTGACAAATCAATTTCAACTTCTGCAAAAACTTCTTTTGTTTTAGAGGAAACAAAAAAATTACCTCAGTCTTTCGTATCTCCTCTGCTATGGCCATTCTCTCCTGAATGATCTTCTTGTCCATGCGCTGTATGGCCTCCGTCTTCTCCCCTCCCACTCTGTCCTTGAAGATCTTGTCCAGACTGTTCAGCTGGTGTCTCACCTGGCAGAAAAAAAATACTTATGCTCAGCTAGCAGAAAAAAACTACTGAGCAGAAAAAAACTAAATATGTGAGTTATGAATAAATTTACTTCAAATTCTACCAATACATTGAAAATTTACCGCTTCACAGAATGTAGCACAGAACTTTTCCACCATAGTCTTAAAAACTACGAAAAAAGTTTTTTTTTTTCAAATTAGTGTTTTTTATGCGTGGTGTGATACAAGGAAAAACTAGAACTTAGGCATATTTGATAGTCATAGTAAGCAAATTGAAAAAACAATTTTTGCAGAAAAATTACAAGAAAAATCAAAAAAATGGTAAAAATTTTTTTTTTTCTAATTTTCAAAAAAAAAATTTTTGAAATTTTTCAAATTTTTTTTCTGAAATGCTTTATCTTTTTGATACCTAATAAGGCGCTAAAAACTCCATAAACTAACTCTACTTATATAAAACTAAATTTTCAAGGCTTAAATTAAGCTATGTATGCCTGCTCACTCGCTTGAATTTTGAGAAAAATCTTAGAAAAAAATTTCGGGAATTTTTTATGTGGTTTAGAATCACGACTGAAAGGGCATTAATATGATATATCACTCATCCCAGTCCGATGATTATTTGTGGTATCTGAATTTGAGTGGAAAACCAAAAACGAAAAAAAAACTATAACACCAGAATACAAAGTTTCTTCCCATTTTCAATTGTCGGAACAAAAAAAGTATAAAAAAACACACCCGAATACTAAGTTCCTCCCCATTTTTCAAATGGTCGGAATAACAAATAGACATTTTTACCTTCGCTCTTTTTATTTTTTCCCTCTCTCACCTCACATAACGGAAAGCGTCACAGAAGCATCATTTTTTTTTGGTGTAAATGATTATTCCGCATACATTTTTTTGTAACAATAAAGGGCTATGTGCACAAAAAATAATACCTTACAGGTAAAATCAGCAGGTGTGGGGGGAGGGAAGTAAAAGGAAAAAAAGCCTTACCTTCTTGTCAAGCTCGTCCATCTTCCTGTCTGTACTGCCCATAGAGTACTCCATCTTCTCCAGAATGGCCAGTTTGAGATGTTCGACCTTGCGGGCAACCAGGTCCAATGTTTGTTCACACTGACAATGACACGCATTCGAGTAGGACCGGTCCTGCGAAACACCACTTGGAAAGTCAGAAATCAGAGCAAGGTCTGGATTAAAGTAATAATCTCATCGGATCTACTTAACAATTGCCCCCCCCCCCCCTTTTTAAGAAAGGGGGGGGGGGACAATTGTTAAGTAGATTAAAATAACGCATTTTTGACCAATCGGAATGCAGCAAAGTTCTAATTCTCAATAAAAAGCGGATTTACTGCTTATATTAATAGGGATGGCAATTCTTGGGTAGATACCAAACGGGGGCAATTGCTAAGTAGATCCGTCTCATCTATTGTATAAAAGGAGAGATTCGTCAGAAGGGTCCATATTTGCAAATGCGTCACAGCTGAGCCCTCGTACGAGGGAGGGGTGAGGGTGTTTCTTAACTAGATCCTAAAAGCGCATAATTTGGCGATGGCCATTCTAAAACTTTTTAACAGCTCGCAGAGTAACTTGAACAAATTTGGTCTGCCTTAAATCCATTTTTTTCCATGACGTCTTTTTTCAATTTGCGAAAATTTTGCATAATTTGGATTTACTCAACATTTACCCCCTTCACAGAAAGGGGGTACTAGTTATAAGTAGATTACATTATTCGAATTTTCGACAAAATCAGAATGCAGCAAAATTAGAATTTTAAACAGAACGCTCTAGTGCTGTTTACTGCTTTTACTAATAGGGGGTGGCAATTCTTTAGTAGATTCCATGGTAAGGTGGGGGGGGGGGGGTGCAATTGTTAAAAAGATCCCATAATTTAAAGGATAAGAAATGTTCCACTTACCCTTTCATGTGTGCTGTCGGCAACTGACTCGAAGTGCTCACTGTCGTGCTTGCTGCCTCTCGGAAGTGCCGAACCCCCCGAGACACCCGCCGACTGCCTCCCTCGCGAGGAGTGCTTCACCTGTTGCGACACGACACTATTCGTCGTGTTGTCGTCATTCACGCCTCGGGGAATATTTCCGGGTTTGGTGAGGAAATCTCCGTCGTATACCTTGTACGTGTGACCCCCTCCTGTCGGGGGAGCCCCGCTATTGACCCCTCCTCCCCTCTCACGTGACCGTCTCACTCCGTTTTTGTCAACTGTACTCAACGAAGACGCCGATAGACTGCGGCCTGAAATTATATCAGGTTACTTCTGCTGCCATCGATTAGACCATTTTATTAGAGATGTAACCGGGATCAATTTTACTGGAATTCCGGAATTTTTAACTGCCGGATTGAGGATTCGCGAACCAGATTCCGGAATTCGTTCATGATGCTGATGAGTATAGCTGCACAATGCATCTGTTTACGTTGGCTAGCTGTGTTTCACTGTGCTGTGTGCAGCAACGTCATTTCCGTTAAGCGGAACAGAATGACTCCGGAGCTTTCGGAAAAACTGGTTTTGTTCCATGACAACATTCCATTTTTCACTTTTGAACCAAAAACGTTTGAAAGTTAGTTTTTTGGTCGGAGATATAGTAAAATCGTTCACGAAATTCTGGAATTTTCCGGTATTTTTTAACCGGATTCCGGAATAAACTGTGAATTTTGCCGGAGAGCCGAATTTCGGTATTCTTTTTTCTACCTTTTCTCAAAGATACAATTATTACAAGCAACCCCAAGAATTCCACTAAACCGCTATTATAAAACTTTCTCGATGCTATTTTGCAATATTAATGGCATGAAAAAACTGGGATCTAGAAAATACCTGAATATTAAAAATTCGAAAAAAAATTAAGCTCCACTTTTTAAACAGAGGCGAAGTGGAGCTTCGCACCACTTGCGACACCACACAAACATTTAAAAAAACATAAAAAGCCGAAAAAATGAAAAATAAAAAAAATAATGAAAAACTAGGTCACATAAAATTTTATATGTCTCGGTAGAAATTCATTCCACGAAAACATGCCAGACGTTTGAATTTTAAAACAGCCACAACGGAGCAAAATCTACGAAAAAAAATAAAGCCGACAATCTTTGAGCAGGCATAAGTTGAGCCCAAAAAATGATTTAAAAAAAAGTTTCAAGTCCCACCTTAATCAATAATGGACGACACTTTCACTAGCAACTACAATGAAAGTTGTTTACAGCAAAAGAAAAATAAGTAATATGGTAACTAAGCCAACAATCTTTGAACCGAAAAAAAATGATTTTTTAAAATCTTTCAAGTCCCCACTGAAACTAGAATGAACAGCATTTGCACTTGCAACTACAATGAAAGTTGTTTACAGCAAAAAAATCAGCGATGTGGCAACTAAGCCGACAATCTTTGAGCGGACGCCAACTGAATCGAAAAAAGATTTTATGAATTTTTTTCAAATCTTTCATTTCCCCCCTGAAATTAGAATGAACAACACTTGCACTTGCAACTACACTTGCACTTGCAACTATAATTGTCTACAGCACAAGCAAAATCCGTTGTGACAATTTAGTCGACAAAACTTGATCAAGCAAATGAAAAAGCAACAATTCATTTTTCTCGGAAATTTTTTTTCAATTTCCTTGATACTAAAAATAAACAAGTTCTGGCCACGACTCGAACCCCAGAACCTTAGGGTACAAAAGCAACTGATTTATCTCCAGGCAAAGGGGAAGCAACCTGGAAGACGTAAGAGAAGAAATAAGAAAATAAGTCAGCTGCATAGTCAGCAAGTGATTCAACTGATTTTGTTAAGCTAGGTGTTAACAAGAAAAAAATAAAATATTCCAGTTTGATAGCGCTTGCTAATCGCAAGCGTAAATATACTTCACAAGCAATAAGTTAGAGGTGCATTTGATGAGATCCAAAATGCAATTTACAAGGTGAGCTCTTGTTAGATAGCCATAGCGGCTCTTTTTCAGTCCCCCCCCCTTTCAAATTCAATTTTGAAAAGCTTATTTAACCTTGTCATAATGCAATGAAATTTGGCGTGGTGAACAAATCGACAACTGTGAACAGATTTGTTCTTCATACTTTACAGCGTTAAATCACGCATTTAGCCGTAATAACAGGTAAAACAAACATAAAACTTGGTATTTTGAAAGGGGGGACTTGAAAAGAGCCGCCATAGCTTAGTTAACCTTAAATAATTAAACTTTGGGTGAGACATCTGGCTGGTTACTTAAGAAATTAAATAATTTAAAAAATAACTGGACTCACCCATGCGTTTCGATCTGCGCTGGTGTGCGTGGGAGGATCGATCTTTGAGGTATTTCTTCATGCTTTTATGCTGGGCAT
Source organism: Symsagittifera roscoffensis (assembly GCF_963678635.1). Classification (NCBI taxonomy): domain Eukaryota; kingdom Metazoa; phylum Xenacoelomorpha; order Acoela; family Convolutidae; genus Symsagittifera; species Symsagittifera roscoffensis. Next base: position 4,093,598 of record NC_087064.1, read on the forward strand.
GTTTCGAATAAGAAGACATTTTACTCTGCTGCTGCATTTGAATATTAGCGGGATCCTGCTGCCGATGGTGGTGGCGCATCCGGCGCTCGTTCTGCGACTCCTAAAACATACAGAAAGCAATCATAACAACGATAGCCGGATGTTTTGCAGGTAGCACAGAAGGTTCCGACCATATTTAAAAAAGCTACAAAATTCGAGGGTCTGACAGAAAAAAAAATTCGAAATCCAGACTATGATAGGAATTCAGATCTGAAGTTGAGGTGAAATGATTCAAAATAAAAACAAGCAACTGAACAATTTTTATATTGTAAGTTGATAATTTGTCCAATTAGGAAAACTTAACATGGTACCGCACTTTGTTTCTTATGTGTTTACAAGACTTGTGTTTAATTGCAAAATATATCCAAAATTAAACTCCATATGTAAGGCGCTAGTTTGTAAGGTGATAGTAGATCTCAAGTTCTAAGGAGTTTAGCCTTCATAGTAAATCTTATGCTCATCTATAATTTCGACAGCTATTTATCAAATTTAGCTGGGAAGAATATGAAATATTTCGTTGTAATATACTAAAAAAAAACTTGCCTTGAAACTCAAATGGTAACTATTTTTGCAACTGACATATTTTCGAAATTCATATTTGTGCATTCCAGCTGATTATGCCAAAATAAATTTCTAAAAATGACGAAAACATCTACCTGTAAATCTATATTTGAATCTATCGCCTATTTTAGCTCATTAAGCTAATCCGGCCTTGAAAAATCTGTCAAAATCACATTTATTAAGAACACTAAACTAATACTAACTTATTACTAGCGTGTCTGGACATCTAAAGTCATCTTGACACAGTTCTCAATGGGAGCAAGTTTCCCTTTTGTATTTTTTATTCACAGTAGTTTGTCTACTAATGTCGGCATGATCAAATTCCTATCTTTGATCTTTTCGACGAAATCGACCGCCACGACGTTTAAATCAACAAAATCAGGTCGACCACTGAAACTTATTCACATGCAATAATTAGCTCAAATCCAGGTGTAATTAAGCATATTTTAAGCCCCTTTGATCTTTTGCGGCAGGGATCTCAGGTAATTAAAAGATACCAAACCAACCAAGGGGGGTCGGCGTCAATATTTTCCAACCGCACAACGAAACCCAAATCCTTTTCCTTAAATTCAACTTTAACTTATGCTGGTATTTTTGATAAAAGCCTACCCGAAACTAATTATTACACTATAAAACCCAACACTTGCGGGCTTGTTTTAAAACATACAAATTAGATTTCAACTGTGATATGAGGGTTGTTGGAGGTCGATGTCATAGATAGCAAGTTTGAGCAAACGGGTTCAAAGAAAAAGAGGCGGGGATTTTTGGGCAGACAGCTGGGGCTCTTTGGTTTCCTGTCCAAACAGAAAAATCGGCGACTTATTTGCTAGTTGCAATCTCTTAACGTGTATTAGACCAAGATTTGTTCTCAGTTCAAATAATTGTCAGCCCTTTGTAGTGTTAAATCGTACAAACAGTTTCCCAATGAGAGCTACATAAGACCGCGACATCAAACCTACCACTAGTCTCTGACTAAACTGGGATCTCTTATAACTTATTATAACTGACTTAGTGATTCATTTATTTGCGATGCCATACAAACCATAAAAGCAAAGAGATCCATAGCCTAAGCCAAACAGGATTCCGAAATGGCATTCTAACTAAACCCTCACTTTCCAAGAAGGTAATCTTCGGGCAGTTTTCAATTACATTGATTATAAATAATGGTGTATTAGCACCTAGCAGAACCCAAAACAACCATTTGACTGTTAGATCACAAATTAAAGCTCCGCAAATGTGTGGCTCAAACGCCAAAACGTCAAAAACAACATGTTCGAGCGCTTGTAGAATTAACACCGAATAACAAATGAGTTCTTGTTTTGGTTGTCAGAAATTTTGTTGATACTGCTTGTAATAAAATAGTTTATGAAAACAGTAGAAATTACATGTGATATTCGAAACACCGCGGGAACATTATCAACAAACTCACTGGATTCGAAACCTGAAGAATCTGAATGGAAAGCTAAATTTTCGAAAAAAAAACTTTTCAAATTCTCTTCAAAGTTTCATCAATCTTCACGAAAAAATAAATAAATTTGCACATTCTGTCAAAGAAACGAATGTCTAAAACCTGACTGTTGATTCATTCTTCGGTAAATTAAGGCAATGAAATCAACTTTTTGCGGAGTTCCCTGTTTTTGAAGGGTCCTTGATGTTTAAATCAAATTGAGTTCTCAAAAATGTCAAAGCTCGACTTACCAATTGACTCATTAAACGCTATTTCAAATAGTTATTTTGGGTAAATTCAGGTAGCTTTTGACGGTCATAGACTAGGGAAAAATTATGCTTAGAAAACAATTTGAAATACACTTTAAAGTGTCGTTTTCGCTGTAAAAAGACTTCAAATTTTCTAAAATAAGATTAAGAACTAAATAACTGTCAAAAAAGATCACTTTGAAGCGTATTCAAAACTATTTCAAAGCACATTTTTAGCAAACAATTGAATTTAAATTTAATCGATTTCTTCCTGACTTATTTAATTACTGGTTAAAAAGTTTACAGTTATCAATCATTTTGATGACAATTCAAAAGTCAAATTCTTCAATTTTCTCAACAAAATCTGATGAAAAGAAATGTTGAATTGCATCATAATAAACATTGACTGACGTCATCATAATTGTTGACTTACGTCATAGTAGAGGTTTTCTAATGGGTAAATTCCATGCTGTGGGTGGCCATATTGACCTTGATTGTGGGAGGACGTCATGAATTGACTACTCAACGAATCCCTGTGCTGTTCGTGTGTTCCTCGTCCGGAGTCCTTTGAGTTCTTCGAGGAGTTCTGACTTCCACACTCGCTCATAGGCATGTAGTTCGAGAACCCTGCCGACGATCCGGCACTGTTCGAGTTCTCATCTCTGTTGTTGTTGTTTATGCTTGAGTAATTGTGATTTTGCAGCTTCTTTGAAGCAATGGGCGTGGCTTGGGGGGTGACCTCGGCAGACATTACGGGGTAGTTTTGAGCGGGGAGGAATGAGGCGGGCTGAGGGGGGACTGTAGCGGGCGGGCGCGATGTCACCGGGTGAACACCGGAAGCGAGGGAGATATTTGGCGGTTCAAACTGAAAATAAGGAAACTGAAACATTTTTGAGCACTTTTCGGACGAGTAAAACTGTTCATAAAATCGCAAAAATTTTTTAGCAATATATTGAATATAAGCAAAACTAATATTTTTAAAGCTAATTTCATAAATTGTAATATTTTCTAGCTCAGAAAATCTAAAATAAGACTGAAAAACGAATTCATTCATACATACCTTTCAAAAAATTCTTTTGTTATGCATCAAAAAGTTCACGCAGTTTTGACATAATTTTGTCATCTGTCATTTCTGAATGACTTTTTATAACTCTTAAAGTCTATCAAAAATAAGTCTGTCTAATCCTTTCAAAAATTATTACAAGAAGCTATTTTTGAAAACCTTTACCGCACAAAAGTTCAAAAGAAAAATGTTTTCAAGCTCGGAGTGGATTATGAATTCTGTTTGCGTCTCAAGAAAAGACATAAAGTGCAAATTTTCCTCAGCTAATAAAACCATTGCTGACCATTTAACTAGTTCTTGTGATGGTTTTGTTTTTTACAGCTCAAAATACCAATTTTTACGTCAAAATTTGACTTTGTCCTACAATTTTTGACCTCATTGTCAAAAAATTTCGATATCGATACGCAAAAAGTACTTCAACGAAATTAAAAAAAAAAAAACGTTTTTTTTGTCTTGAAAAATCAGAAAAGAAAAAAATGCAAGAAAAAAAGTAAATGATTTTCGTTTTATTATAAAAAATAGACATTTTTTCAATAGTAACTCGAAAACTAACCTGATGACGAGATGGATCCGGTAAATCACCCGGAGTGAAAACGTCTGACGGGTTTAAATAAATCTGCTGGTCATTATTGCTACTAATTCCCCCATTACCGCTACTACTACTACTGCTGTTCTGCTGCATTGATAGGTGAACTATAACTGGGTTTTTGGGGTCGGCTAATTGGGAATTGTTCTGTTTGGACTTCTGACTTGAGGAATTTCCGATTGAAGAAGTTCGAGACTTGATGAAGTTTTTCATGTTGAATCCGTTCGAGTTCGTAAACTGAGCGGGTGGAGTCGAATTTGGGTAGTTAATATTTGTACTAACTGGGTTATAACTTGACACGCTGTTATTTGAATTGGCCGACGGGAAAACCCCTGTCCCGGTTGAACTCTGTAACAGAAGAACGCTCATTTAGCATAAAATCAACTTTTCCAAAACATAACCAGTATGAAAATCTCTGAGAAAAAATAAGTAAAAATAGACTTAAAGTCTCAATAGGCGAACTTTAAAGCAGACTTACATTAATAACAACATTTTTAAATAAGAAAGTAAAAAAATCAAATTATCCTTTTTTATCCGGACGATTTATTTTTTACAGCAAAACTGAACAGCGGAATTGTTTTCCTTTTGTTCTCAACTTGTATTAGGTAGATAAATAAAGATAGCCCCAGAAATAGTTAGTGGAAAAATCAATCCCGTCTTTGATGACTCAAAAAATGAATGCGCTGGAAAATCGAGGCAATTTTTCAGAAGATTGCAAAAAATTGCCTGAAAGCCTATCAGGCAAATTCAGATTTATGCTTAAAATTCATATTTTTGCTGAGGATTTCATTAATGAGTGAAATACAATACTCTAATTACAATGGAAGCCAGTCCTATTCAACTAAGCGAAGGCGCCTCAATTGTATAAGACAATTGAAATAAATTTTTGTAAGGATCTTAACTCCACTAGAAAAAACTCAGTTTTGAAGAAAAAAGTTCGAATAAATATGGAAGAACCTGGCTCACTTATGCTTTGAATTGCACCTCATTTTTAAGTAATTTTTTCAATTTGATCTCAATAAATGGGAATTAGCCCATTTTTGTTAAGACTTCAAATAAATAACAGCAGCGTAAAACTATTTTTAACTTCAGCATCGAACGAAAAAATGCATATGAAACACATCCAGATTTAAACATCCGGATAGAATTTGTATGCACTCGGTTAATTTTTTCTCATTTCATTTACACAACTATTGTTAATTAACGAAAATAACACATAATTGGAAAGAAGTTATAGAAAAAGCCAGCAAAACAAAACTAAATTGATTTTCTTACCAGTAGCAAATTTTCCAGTGCGTGATCAAAATTATATTAGCAAATGATCCAAAAAATTTTCTTCCGGTAGATTTATCAAATCTCGAACTTTCTCAGCTCAATAAAATTTTCTAACTACTTAATTTTTTTTCTGAATTTACAATTTGAATAAAAAGTTTTACTTTGATTGATGAGGCTTTGCATATTTAGACAATTAAGCAGGTATCACTTATGCGTCAAAATCAACAGAGTTATAAACATCAAAAAACAATAGAATTAATTTTTGAAGAGATCTGAAGCCGAAGTTGTAAAAAGAGCTTGCGAAGAGCCGTTTTAATAACAAGCTCTTCACCTGAGCTTTCTATCAATACAATTTTGAGCTCTAAAATGAATTAGTTGTATGAGTTTTCTCTCAAATACAACAGAGGTAATATTATCTATCAAAGCTTCAAAGCAAGCTCCGATATTTGCAAAAAAGTTGAAAGAGAATTTTTGTTTTCAGCACCGCCATTTCAAAACAGACAACCCACTTTTTTCTGCGTCGAGTTAATTCAGTTCCCGTTTTTTGAATCCATTATTATTATTTTTTAGCAAAATGCGAATAAGATTATTGTCTTCATTTATTTATATTATTCTGTTGCATTTACAAAATACAGTGGCTATTTATAATGTCACACCTGTTTTAAACGCGGCTTGATGAAATCACTTTTCTTTCAAGTGATGTAACAAATCAGATATTTTCTTTGATGTTACCTAACATTTCAGACAAGAGGTTAAAATTAAGTTTAGGGGATGAATATGTTATTCAGACCATGTAATGTGATCAGATTTTTATTAGTTTTCGTTCGACTTGGCTGCGATCGAGCTCAACTTTTGATGGTAACACAAAAGAATTCTTTTTGATAAGAAAAGAAACTGATTCTCACGTGTCCAGGAATTAATTGAAGCCGAACGAACTTGTAATTTAATTTCAGCAGGTATTTTATAGAGGTTAAATTTTCCTAATCTAGGCAACAAAGAAAACCTTTTTTCACAAATAGATCCAATGCATGTTATACTTGTTTTACATTTACTTATCATGGTTCCGAATGGAGGTTTGAAAATAGACATTTTAGATGCTTTTTGTTTCCATTATTCTGAGATGTTTGAAAACGGACCATGAAATTTTCAAAGTTTTAATATATGTCATAAGTTGGTTGTTTAATTATTTATTTAACTATAAGCCTGAAAACAATTTATTATGATTAATTTCAAAAGCAGGGCAAAATATTAGTATTCAGAAAAATTTTGCTTTTTAAACAATAATTTATGATAGATTTATTTAAGCATTTTTGATAAATAACATTCTCTTGACCTCAAAATTATGAAAGATAATTCACCTACAGTCGTTCGTGATGGAGTTGTGTGTTTGAAAACTGAAAATTTGGCTTGCTTCGGAAAATTAATTCGCTTCCAGTTTTCTATATACCTGTACGCTGGGATTGAATTCAGATCAGACATCAAATCATATAGAATTGAAACACAGATAGAAATTTGCTGTGGCAAAGTGTACAGAATAAACTGACCACGCGAATTTTCATATCAAAATTTTAAAAAAAGATTGAGAAATTCTGAAACTTTTAAAGAGTTTTCTTTATAATTTCCATATTCAGTTAGTTTTAAGATCACAGAGGAAACTGATTTAGTAAATGAGCCATGAAAACCAGTAAATAAAAAATCAAAATAATGAAAAATCTAGAATATTTAGAATGGAAATTAATTTTGAAATTTCCAGTCTAAAAATCATCAGTCTGAAAACCTTAAAATTATGGACATGTTTAATCGCGACTAGAGGTGCTTCAAAATGATATATCATTCGGTTCATTCTGATGACCTATTGTGGTACCTGATTTTGCGTGGAAAATATAAAAAAACTAATGCACAATTGAAAACAAAGTTCCCTATTTTCAGTAGTCAGAAAAAAATCTTATCTTACCAATCTATGCATGCAGTGTATGAAAAAAATCTATAATAACAATTTTCATATGGAAAAATTGTAAAACCCGTTATTTTACATGACCGCAAAAAAATTCACACTTAAAATCAAAAATTGAGCGGAACAAAAATTCAGTCTTTCAAAAGTTTCTTAATCATTGCTATGCTCAAAGAAATGTTTTCCGAAAAAATTTTCATTTGGATTAACGTGGTTCAAACTCATTTTTCAAAAAAACTAGACTATTTGCCAGAAAATTTAAAATTGTTGTTCTTATGTGCTAAACTAAACCTAAATTTGACAAAAAAAAACAAATCCGATTTTAAACCACCAGAAAATTTCATATCGAAGCATTCTAGCCATTTCAAACAATTCAAATTTTGTAAAAAAAACTATTTGACATGCAATATATGAAATTACATGGCGATTTTGTCAAAGCGATTCACCTGAGCGGTTCTTGCCGCTTCACCTATTGGTATTTCTTTAATAAAAAAACTCAAGGTTATTTGTTTTTCCAAACAAAACACAAGTTTAAAGCAAAACTAGATTTTTTAAGCAAAAAATACTAGTCATACAATTGACATTTATGGAAAAATGTTTCTCATGCAATTTTCCTCATGGAAAAAACTTTCCTATTGTTTTTTGTAATGCGACAGCTCGCAACAAAAGACAACTCGCAAAGAAAGAGAACTTGTATTAAAAGACAACTCGCAATATACTCGCCTGCGCAGTTGCGCCACCATGTTGCGATCTTGCCAACAAAGGGTACGTTTTTATAAATAGTTAAGAACCGTGTATCTTAACCTAGGTTGCCAACAGGGGGTAAGATTTTTTTTTTACAAAATGTAAAGCCGGCTCTCTAAAATAAAAATCCAACGTTAAAAATTAAGTTTGAAACTTTGCGAGTTGTCGCTTTCCTTTAAATTTGCGAAAGGGCTTTCTTAACGAGTCTTTTGTTGCCACACTCACGGTACCAAGTTGTCATGGTACCAAGTCTTTATAAAACTTTCTGCAAGTATGGAAATGTATGAAATTGGATGATGAGCATTTTTAAATGAATGAAAACTGTATGAAAAGCACTTTTCTGGACTTTTTTAGCGTCAATTTTGGGAATCAAACATTCAAAAAAATTCTGCGAAAATTTTTTGAAATTTTTAACTAATTTTTTTGTTCATCTGGCCGTTTTTCTACACAACTATTTTCCAATTATCCTATTTTACTATTACCGTCGAATTTGCCTAAATTCTGCTTCTTCATTCAGATCTTTTTATCACAACTTGCAAAAAACTACTCTAATATGAAAAAAAACTGGCTATCCTTGTTTAAAGTATTAAATTATTAAATCTGGCTATTTATTTTAAGTCATTTCTAAAGACAAACCCTATAGTTAGATACGATTAGCTACAATGCTACGGCAAGCTCTAGGAAATCGACCGTACAATTTCCAAAAACTTCAATATTCTTATAAGGACTTACGTTTTGAGAGACATTTCAGAAAATACAAAAACAGAAAGAGAATGACTAAACTGAGATAACCAAAGTGATAAAACTAAAAATTGCAGAACGAGTAAGGTGGCTCAGGTTTTCTCCATTAGGCAAAAAGGGCGGAATTTTTTATCGGTCACTGCAATTAAAATCTACCGTAAGATTCAATTGTTTATCTGCTGGTAAGAAAAACAATCGGAGACGCTTTGTTTTGTTTAGATTAGGCGATAGCGCAGCAGTAGATAGAGCAATAAATATAAAGGAACTAAACGGATGCCGAATTCTGATACGGACAGAGAACCAATCGGTACTTTTTGTGCCAGGGTAAAACTGCGAGATTTTAAAGATGGTAATTTCCTGTAAAATAAAATTATCACCAACTCTAATAGTGACTTGTTAGTGCAGCTAGCGTGATGAAACAAAAAAAACAAGTCACGCCGAACTGATTTTGTAAGAGTCTTGTTGGAAAAGTTGTATAGCTATACTAGCTCAAAAAAGTATAATAAAATTAGACGTCCTCAAAAAAACATGAATTGGGATGTAAGATAAAAGAAGCGGAAAGAAAAATCTGGGTAAAAGTAATCAGAGCGATCTATCTGTTTCTCAGTTTTAAATGGGTCGCCGGCAACAAATTCGATTGCTTGATTAGTACAACTGTTTATGAACAACAAAATAAGTTATTGAATATTAGGACGAATCTAAATCGTACGGGGAAAATTGAGTCCAAAATTTGGATCAAAGTTAGATTTGTTCAAATATGGGAGAAGAAATAAGAAGAGCTGATATCTTGAACGCAGGTGAATTTTGGCAGAGATAATGCTTTACAGTATTCAGGACAAATTTTGACAAGTGAAAATAGCTCGGCGTTATCGCTTGAGTTTTCACTTCGCTCTATTTCTGGGCTGATTGAGGAGCGAGGGGGTATTTAATTTGGAGAAAAAGCGAATATTGATTGCCAAATCCGGGGAATAAAAGTTAATCCGGGGTGGATTAAAGTCACCGCGGTTATTCGACATATGAAAACGCAAAAAATCATTCTTACATTAGCGGTAGTCAAGTTACTTTTCAAACTATGGCCGCTGCAAATGCGCTGGTGGGCTTTTGTCGTGGGTTATTTTGCTACTATTTTAAAGGGGAGGCTGGGTAAGCGAAAATAGAGCAACGAAGGAACGGACAGGACTATAATAGAATACCCATTCCGAATAATAAATACCTGCCAGATAAAACCCCAGAGCAGCTCGACTAGATCCACCACGTGAAGACATTTCCTTGATTTGACCCAGAAAAAATTCCAAGCTAAAGACAATCGGAGTTGTCAATTGTAGCATCTATAATACATTTCAGCACTGCGGAAGTTTTCAACTCTCATAGGAAAACAGAAGATGTATTGAAGGAAGAGAAGTCGCTTCAGTGGTCTGGTTTTATCGTATGGTTTATTATGAAAACAACGGCATAAATAAAACGGAGGCGGGCGAAGGCTTATCCCTAATTGGCCAGAGCCCTGTATATTGGTAAGGAATGAAAATATGATACATTCCTTCATACATACCAACGAATATAGTACACTTTTTTGCCCGCATTTTATGCAAAAAAGCGGAAAAAGGGATAAAACAAAAAAGACACCATTTCTTGGTTCACTGAAAGTTTTAAGCTCACATCAATTTTGAGTACAAACGTCACATCAATCGATTCCCTCAGATTAAAAAGGCTCCTTTTGTTTCTATGTCTTCAGCAGTCATCTGTTTTTTGAATTGGGAAAATTAGCCGAGCGAACTTTCAACCCCGGCGGCCGGCGTTTTTATCCGTAACGGCTACAACAAAAACAGGGTGCCAAAATTGCCTTACCGGCTCAAGATTATTGCCAGTCGCTAGTTGCCTTGATTTTCATATGCCAATTTGAACTCTAATCAATTTGTGGCAATATTGAAAGTAATAAACATTAATCTCTCCCGCGACGGGAAAATCAACCAGCTAAAATGAAAGGTTCGAAACCAGTTGATCGGAGCCGCCGCTTCCTACTGAAATATTTCCCTGGAAAAGATCAACAAGATTTGATAGAGATTTCAAACGAATCCCAGTTTTGAAAAGTAAGAGTCCAAAACGCAGTCTTTAATCTCTCCCAATTGGGTTCAAATTCGTGCAAGGGTTCAGAAAGCCTTTTAAGGGTTTGAATTCAAATCCACCAATAAACAAGGGTTCAAAATCTAAAAATCGAATTCACTTTTGCCGATTGACAAAACGTAAACTCCATGAAAAATAGCGAAAAAATGTGAGAATTGATTGCACGGGTAAACGCGATTAATATTTAAATACATGCCCACATAATGGAACTAAAATGTCACTTGAGCAAAAGAAACCTAGAGAACAAATGATATTAAAATTAATTAAAATAGAGGGGGAATATATGACGTGTTAAAGTGTTTAAAGGTCTTAAATTCTAGAAAAAAAAAGAATGAACGAACCTTTAGCCATAAGAATTAATGAAGTCAGTAATTAGCAGAAAGTAATTTATAAGTGAAGCCTCACTTTATATGGTGGTAGAGTTGTTAATTTTTGTGTAATAATTTTCTAGTGTTTTATGCGCTTAGACAAGTAAGGAATTAAAAACTGCTTAAGAGTTTAAAATTGATTAAATTTTAAATTAGGATTAAAATTCTGATCAATTTTGGAAATTAGATCTGTGCATAAGCTTAATTTAAGCGCTTTTCGATTAACTGCGAACACTTAATAACCGATTACCATGCCATTTGATGTTTGGATCAACGATTCACAGATTTATGGCTCTCGATAATGTAGCAGGGAGGTTTGAAATTTATACATTTTCAACTACCGAATTCAAAACATTTGACTTATTGCTAAAAAATGACAAAACGAACCTAAATGACACAGGAACGCTCAAAAATCAAATGTGTTTGCATCAGGGCAAAGCGCTAACAATTCCGACTGCCCTTTAACCTATCAGGAGTATTGTTCTGAAAAGAGATGAGTATTAAAGGATTTGAAAGACTTTTCGAAATCATCCCCTTACAAGCAACGTCAAAAACAAAGTATAAGTTTTGCGTCCAACAACGCATCTTTGGTTTAAATTGCTGGTCTGTTCAAATCATAATGATTGCTGGGTTGCCCTAAGTCTTTGCCTAATTAAAAGTAATTAATTTTTTGTCCGGAGACAAAAAACCACTCGAGCACAACTATTCCATCATTTTCTTCGAAAGTCGAAACAATCAATACTCCATTTTTCGGACATATAACTTCTTTTACAAAACATTTTGAACGCAACTTTAGTGGTACATATTTCTTGCTTTTGAAAATCAGCTGATGTAACAAGCAGATGCCATCCCCAAATAGTGCCATGTGACAAAAACGATTAGGCACTCATTGAGAAGTATGGCCTCGCCGTTTTTGATGAGTTCCCTTTTAGAAAACTTGCTTAGAAATTTAGTCACAGAACTGAAGAAAAAAACATCCAGAACCCAAATACACCGTCATTGTCATCGAAGTCAGAAGAACCAGGCCAATCATATACATTGCTTAATCTTCCTCGACATTCAGAACAATTTCGTCTGATACCCACAATCGAGCTCGGGGTGGGTTTTTTTTCTTCGGACAAAATTCGGCTTTTTAACTAGCCATTTTTGACGGAATTTTTTAAATATCATTCGAAAGCTATTGTTGTCTTGAGCTTAAACGCGTAAAAAATATTTCACCTGTGATCATTTCTCGTAAAGTTATGTGAGTTTAAAGATTGGCATTTTGGGACAATTAACGAGTGATATATTTCGCGCTATTACCGCGTAAGCGGAGATTTAATCCGTCTTAGAACTAATCCAAAATGGTTGAAGGAAGCTAATTTGCCATAATTGTTTTGTTACTAGAAGCAAAATTTATCACTTTGTACTTTATATGGCGTGCGGGGGGATGATTTTCACAAAAAAACTCAATTCTTTTTATGTTTTTTTTATTTAATTTTCCTTTATTTCTACATTCATTTTTTTCATGTTTTTACTGCTTCATAGCCCTTAAAAAGCAGTCGGGACATTCAGAGCTTCGCCCTGATACGAGCAGTCTTGTTGTTCCGACTTTCGATACGAAAGTCACGGAATATTTGCGCTCGGGGTGAGTTTTTTTCTTCAGACAAATTTTGACTTATAACTAGCCATTTTTGACGGAATTTTTTTATCATTCGAAAGGTATTGTTGTCATGAACTCAAAATTGAAAAGATAATATTTTACCCGTGATCATTTTTCGTAAAGTTATGGGGGTTTAAAGAGTGCCATTTTGGCCAATGTGGGACAATTAACACGCGATATATTTCGCGCTATTAACGCGTAAGAGGAGAGTTAATCCGTCCTAGAAATCTTTCCAAATTGGTTGAAGGAAGCTTATTCGCCATATTTGATTTGTTGCTAGAAGCGAAATTTATCACTTTGTACTTACCATATGGCGTGTGGGGGGATGATTTTCACAAAAAAATCTCAAATTTTTTACAATTTTTTTTTCATTTTATTTTCTTTTTATTTACATTTAATTTTTCATGTTATTACTGCTTCATATACTTTAAAAGCAGTCGGAACATTCAGGGCTTCGCCCTGATACGAGCAGTCTTGTTTCTTTTTCGACTGACAACAAAATTACTATACCGTAAAAATATAAATTCATCACGTAAAAAAAACGAGTCAGCTAAGCAGATAAACAAAACTGATTGTATTAGTGCAGTTTTTCCAAGCTTCAGAACGTTTTTCAGCTATCTGTTTCTTTCAAGGAAGATTAAACATGATTTTAAAATTTATGTTTATTTTTAAGAAGTTTAAGCTCTCCAAGCAACTTTACGAATTTAAGGGGCCAATCAGCTTGCCTACAGATTGAAGATCATTATAGCGTTAGTTATTTAGCCGAGCTCAAAAGAGATTTGCGCAGATGCGTCGAGTGTTATTAATAAAGGGAATACAGTGCGCAAACTAACTAGTTCCCTATTACTTAAGATTTTCGACAAAAGTTCTTCAATCGATATTTCACCGTGGCACAAAAATTGCTTATCCCACCGAGTGTCGAATTTGGTCTGAAAAAATAGACAAAAAATCTCTTCACAGGGCAAAGCTCTGAACGTTCTGAATAGCCTGCAATGTCTTCGAAATAAGTTCTGAAACCATCAATCACAAAAAGTTGTTAACCTTCAAAAAAATGATTTTTCTCCATTTTTTTTCAAAAAAAAATCCCCCATACGCTATGCCAAGAACAAAAGGACGTTATTAGCGTCAAGTATCATCGAAATTACACCAGAGCCCCATTATTCCGTCATCTACTTCAAAAGTCGAAAGAAAAAGGCGGAGAAAATATATTGCTTAGTTTTCCTTGACATTCAGAATAAATATATCAAGCAAAAGGGAGGGCAAATATTTACCAGAACCCATAACTGGCTTGCTTGGCGCAAACAACTTATAAAAATTTGAGTTTTGAAAAAAAGTTGAGCTTTGGCCTGTTTTTGGTTTTCGTTATTGGAATGGAAATTTTGATAAAAAATCTTTGACTGTCAATGTCAAATGAAAAGTGCTAAAATTTGAGTCCTTTAGGGAATTATTATAATCTAGCGCTTTCAGCGTCGTAGATAAAATCTTCAGAGCGCTTAAATTAGCCCAAAACATGGCCAAATTGGCAATTTCTGAACGCTTAGAACTACAAAAATTGATCACAGTTAAAATGCCTTTTTACATTTCATCAGGGAGTCAAAATCTCAACTAAGGTAGAAAAATTTCGTTTAAGACTATCATTTCGATTGTCGAAATTGGCCTGAACAAAAGAAGAACTTCAAGCATGCACAAAATTCACCAAAAAATGACCAAGTTGATCGGTCAAAAATGGACGCAAAAGAAAAGCTGCGGGGACTCTTTGAGTTATCCGGAGTGTAATCCCTGAGGGGAGGGAGGCGTTCCCACCCCACAATCCTGTCTACAGGCGTCATTGGGTATTAAATTAAAACATGCAAATTGAAACCGGATAATTAATTCTAAATTTTCCCAAAAAATTGAAACAAAACAGTTTCGTCTGCGGAAAATTTGTAAACGTCAAAGGAATTAATGAACTAAGGATGGTCGTTTTTCCTTTTCGTTTTTCTAAAATTAGACCATATTAATGAGATCTTAAAATTTTTCTAAGCTTTGAACTAATGACCTTACCTTCTAGCTTTCCTGCTGTATTATTGAATTAAAAGCAGGCTCACAGGATAGTAAAAACATGCACTACTTCATAAAATAGAATTCTGATCTGATGCATTATTAACTTAATTATAATGAAGTTAGATTGATACCTTTAAATTTGATTTCTTCTGCCTGCTGATTGTTGTTTAATAATCCTCGATAGAGTTAAACGAAGCAACGAAAATAAATTCCCCAAAATTTTGGAACGATCACAGCTAATACTTCTTTTTACCATCAAACCGGGAAACATCCCCTGAGATTTAATTATGCTATTTGAAACTTAATTTGGAAAAATTGAAATATTTGATGAAAAATGACAAATGAAAAATTTCAATGCATGGTAAAAATGTAAGTCGCACTTTTAAACGTTTCGCAAAATTCGTGTTCGATGCAAAAATAAGGAATTAGATAGTGCTGTATTTTAACAAAATGACACAAAAATAAGACGGACAATAAGGAAACGAATACGCTTTCAATAAGTAATCTGCAGCTCAAAAAAGTAATTAAGGACTTATTGTGAGAAGTATTCATAAATTTAGGATTTCACTTAGGTGATTTATCAGCCAAACAATCGATGAATATCTTATCTCGATTGACAACCGCAAAATCTTCTGTCGAATTAAGCAGAAAACTCCGAGTTTTGAATGAAATCTCCGATAATTTTTGACAACATAAAGACCTAGCAGTCTCAACTGCAAACTGTTTTAGACTCCGATTCAATTCAAAAGTCTGATTTGATTCACTTCGATTTGAAGGTTTCACAACGCAAAAGAAGTTTTTATTTCAAGATGACTGCACGAGTTTTGATTAATTTTGCCAAGGACAAACAATTCGATAAATCAGCTTAATGGCTCAAATATTTTCAACGTCCTCTTTCTTTTCGCCGCAGATAGCTGCGCTGACCAAGTCGACAACTTAGGATTGATTTATGATTCGACACAAAATCGAAATGGGCTACGCCAAAAGCGTTCAAACGCCGATTTTAATTTGTTGAAATGGCGATAAATGAAAATATATTTAGGGTTTGAAGATCTTTTCTATTTGGGTAAAATAAAGAGTTCATGGCTCAATAAAAGTTCAGCTACCAAATCGATAGTTGCTATGGACACTGTTAGGCGAAAACCGTAATGAGGTTTTGGTACATATCTGGTATTTAGCCCTTTAAACAGAACCCTTACCGTCTATTATAAGTGGGGGGTTTTGAAACTTAGCTCCGATCCTCTTTGAAACAGCGTTGAAACTAATTTATGCGCTTGTAAGCGGCGGTCTTTTAGGGTTACAAAAACACACGAGTACTTAATTCAGAAGGTACAATAAAAGTTAGCCCTGTTAATCACCTGAACTCTGTGATTGCAAAAGTTAGGCAAAAAGTAGACAATGAGCAATAAAAGTGATGACCTAGTTTTTAGTTGAGCTCAATCGAAACTTAGAGATTACTTAACACACAAAGACCATAAATGGTAAAAGGGAAACCGTCTGTATAGAAAAGCGATTAATCATAAAAGTTCAAAAGCAGCTGATATTTTCATTGGATGTGTAGTATTGTGAATATGCGCTTAGTAAAGATGAAGATATGATTTTAGCAAAGAAGAGAAAAATATATCAAAGCCAGAACTTGTTAAGGTATTTTGAGGAGTTCACTAGGTCTATCATATCTGGACAGGGGCGGATTTAGGGGGGGGGGGGCATCCACCTCCCCTCAGGGATTCGACCCCCTGCCAACCCAAAGGGTCCCCCTTTGGTACTTTTTAAGAAATAGATTTTTGGCCAACCGACCCTAAAATTTTTTAAAGGTGCTTTTGGCGCCAATATATACTAATTTTGAGTGGGCAGCGCGCGCCGAAGAAACGCGATTTTTTTATCAAATTTTTCCAAAAATTGCCAAAAAATTTTTCGAAAATCCTAGATCCGCCCCTGTATCTGGACCAGGAAAATTTAGAGGAGTGAGCAAAAGTAAAAAAAAACAGAAATGTGATAACTTTTTGGGCCCGGCGAGTTTTTACTCTACGGGCAGGCGCGGATCTAGGAATTTCTCGAGGAAGGGACATTTTTTAAGGTCGACCAAATTGATTTTCTGAGCTCTCCCAAATCACCATAAAGACCTTAATTTGATTAAATTTTCCGCGCCGTAGCCAAAATTTTGAAAAAAGGCCAAAAAGGCGTTTTTAGGCACTTTTTGGAACATTTCGACCAAAAAATCGAGTTTTTTCGCCCCCCCCCCCCCTTAAAATTAGTATAGATTGGCGCCAAAGGTCAGTCAGCCAAAACTGGATATCTCAAAATAGAACTAAGGGGGACGCCTTTGGGTCCGCAGGGGGGTCGAATCCCTGAGGGGGGAGGTGCGTCCGCCCCCCCTAAATCCGCTACTGGCCACGGGTATTATTCGTTAAAAACGACCTTTTTACAACCTTAAAGTTTATAAAATTAATCAGATTGCATCCTTCTCAAAAACGATGAGCATTGTCGTCGCGGTGGGGAATTTTTGTCTTTGTGGATCAAATAGAAATAGGAAGTCGCTGAGGGGTTTCAGGTCATTTCAGACCAGACCAAAAACACTTAAGCGCCCATGAATATAAGTTGGTCAACTTAAATAATTAAAATCCGGGTTAGGCCTTCAGGCTAGTTGACTAAAAAAATGAAAAAAAATCATGTCCGGTATGTGAAAAGGCGCAGTTTCAAGTAGCATAAAATAACCCTTTTAAATTCTTGATCTGGTAATTATACAAAAGTACTCTTAAAACACATACCTCATATTTTGTCTCTAAATAACTAACGCGTCGTTGGAGGTTTTGTTGATTTGCAGACATTGCGATCAAATCAGCCGAGCGCCTCTGGAGCTAACGAACTATGATTTTGTTATCATCAGTCAGATAATACCTGCTTCAATTGTTTTAAAAATGGATTCGTTTCAGACTTCAAAAATGGGCTGTTTCCTCTTTAAAGCTCATTTAGAGCCTAGCAACAAAAAATTATAGCCCCACCACGCTGTAAGCTTTGTATTTTGGGGCTACAATTTCCTGTTGGGGGGGGGGGGGGTAATATGTGAAAACCCTGAAATTTTAAATCAGGGTTCAGGGCGTAAGAAAAAGGAAGGACCCGAGGTTGTAATGTCCGAATTGACCAAACCAAGATAAAGAAAATGATTGATAGCACGTCGGTCAATTAAACTACTGGCTTTGGCTTTGTTGGTCTTAGATAAAAACCAACTCGAACGAACAACTTGGGCAAGTTCAGCCCCAACTGGTCGATGATATAAATTATAGAAACAATTTAAATAATGAACTGAATTCAAACAAAAGATCATAAAATGCAAAAAAAAAAAAAAATTGCAATATTT
The DNA here is from genome assembly GCF_963678635.1 of Symsagittifera roscoffensis. Classification (NCBI taxonomy): domain Eukaryota; kingdom Metazoa; phylum Xenacoelomorpha; order Acoela; family Convolutidae; genus Symsagittifera; species Symsagittifera roscoffensis. Next base: position 4,111,785 of record NC_087064.1, read on the forward strand.
GACATGATTTTAAAATTATTACAGTTTGCTGATAAAATGCTTTCAATGTTGTTGGTTCACGTTTTTTTAAAAAAATTTTTTTTGATCTACCCTTTAAAACATTTCGCAATTTCACATTAAATTATTCATATGGGCAGAAGCAGAAGCATTATGCCCAAACTGAGATTTTGAAATATGTTACACCTAATATGCAATTCACTGATATACATTTTCAACTTTGATTCACTTGTAGCGTTTCGACAACAATTTAACACAAAACGTTCAATTTTTTGTTAATTCAGCTATACGAGCGTTATGCGAAATGACCAAACGGAAACTGGGCAAATGTTCGAAACCTATTCAATAATCAGTGCTTTGATTGTGATATATTGCAATCTATGTGACAGTCAAATTGACTTTTGATCAAATGTAGGTTTTTATTAGTAACACAGAAATATGACTTGATTGCATTTAACCTCGAATGTGATCGACGGAACTTCCCCATACATAACCAATAAACGATCACTCCTTAAAATGATTTATGGGAAAGATAGAGTTATTTTTTGATAACTTCTAATTAACCCAGAAAATACGGATCTCTTTAACTATTTCACACCCTTTTGCAAAGAGGGGGGGGGGGGGGGGGGGGGGGTGATTCGCTACTAGGTACAAAATTCACATAAACTTAACCATTGAATTATTTCTTTATAGTGGTAGCAATTCGTTACTAGATACTAGATACCCTAGGGGGGAATATAGTTAAAAAGATCCGAAAATACTAACCTAGAAAACCCAGTTAATTTTATGCTTCGTTTTTTTTTGCAGTGAAAACTTTCTCAATTTTCAAGAAGGTTTGCACTTTTTTCAACTTATATCAGTTTAGAGAAATGATAAAAATTCGCAAAAAAAACTTTACTGACAGATTATTAAGGACACAAAAAGATAAAAAATGACGTGTAGTGTTGCTGCTTAAATAAATTCAGCAAAAAATTTGCCGTCTATATTCACAAGGAGAGACAAAAAACATATATAATAACAATTTCCTTCTAAGCGTCAACAGTCTAGTCTTATGGAGATCAGTAGAGAAAGAGGCATTATGCTCTAATTGCACCCGCAAAAGAAAATTTAGAAACCCAACTACAAGCTTTAAAAGCGCCTTAAAGTCAAAAATGGGCCTTAAAAGTAAAAAAAAAAACATACCTTTAGCGTCCGTCTAAAGTCTAAAAATTGATCAACTGATGGTGCCGTGTGAAAAAAGGCACCAGAAGTTTCAGTCAGGGTTAGTTTCAAATGAAATCAAAAGCCTTAAGTCAACGAGGATAATCGGTTGATGTGCAAAGATCACAGAATGTTCCGACCATTTTCATAGAAAGAAGAACTTTTTTAATTTTCTTCAAATTAGTGTCATTTTTAGTAGGTGGCGTGATTCAAGAACTATACGGTCGCGTTGTGAATTAGTGAACTAGGCATGATCAACAAAATTTGTTTTCAAAAAGTGAATCCCAAATAAAAAAAAATTAAAAAACTTTTTCATATTTTCTGTATTAAAACTTTTTGTTTATATAAGCGCAAAAAGAAATGTCCAAAACTAGTTTTGATGATAGAAAAGTTTAGTTTTGTGAGCCAAAAATTTTATTAAACAAAGTTAATTTCCACATAACTAAAGTTACTCAATCGCGTTTTTCGCTCGAAACTGAGATTTAAAAAATTTCAAACAAATTTTTCTCGACAATGCAAAATTTGTTGAAAATTTTCAAATGTCGTTTGAATCACGGCTTAAAGGGCTTTAATATGATTGATATATCATTCAATTCTCCCCGATGATTATTTGTGAAAGCTGATTTTGCATGGAAAACAAAAGAAAGAAAAACTAAAACACACCCGAATACAGAATTCCTCCCCATTATGGGCGGAACAAGCATCCATTTAAACTTCGTAAAAACGGTCTTAAAAACTGATTTTAAAAAGATACTTGTTTGCACTAAACTTTATGACTGATACTATTATAGCAGTCCAGTAAGAGTCCAATATGATTAAGTCAGGGTCGGATTGTAGGAAAAATTTGATCCACACCGATATTTTAAACACTTTAAATAAACTTTGGTGTTTCGAAACAAAAAAACGGCAATTTAAAACGCGCAATACAGATAGTTCAATAAGTCAATAAGTTCATGAAAAGGTCGAAAAAATTATATTAACTTGCTGTTTTTAAATGCTCATCGCTGCATAGAGACACTAAGATTTTTTTTCACCTTTTATTTGTAATTTTATTCACCTTGTCCGATTGTTCTGAAAACTGCCAGGAGAACTATTTAAGCTTTCGAAAACATCTTTGGCATTCATAAGTAAACTTTTAACTACTCGTTACACCATATAATTTATTAGTTCAATTTTTAGTAAAAATTCAAGAATATCTACGCTCAAATTCAAGAATATCTAAATTTTTTGTAAATACTGAAAGTGGTCGAAATTTTATTTTTTTTTTACAAATTTTGTTCACTCAAAGCCAATTTTTTTTCACCGCTAACAGTTTTTGTCAAAGAGACAAAACTGGTTTTGTTAGAAGGGTTTGAAGAGTTCAAATTGGATTGCTTAAATATAAAATTCTTATATACTTCGCAAGTTTGATATGCATTACTCGCGTAAAATGAGTTAATCCGAAATCAAATCATTCCATTTGTTCAAATGAAGGCAGCTCAGCCCATTCATTCACGTGTTCCTAAATTTTTCAAAACAAAAAGTAAAATTTAAAATAAATTAAAACTTTAAAACAAAAACCTCCATCCTAACTATTCACAATGTTGGAGCATGTTCACAAACTTAAAAAAGTTAAATTACAGATAACAATTTCAATAATGTATGCAAAACTTCATCGTTTGTTAAAATGATAATGATTTGGGTTTTTTTAACGCAATTTGCGGCACAAAGAAGAGCAACTTTTAGTTTTCAAACGATAAAATGAACAAAAATTTTCTTCACGTTTTTGTCGTTTTTTTTCCATCTGCTTGAGATTCATGGCTGAAATATTGACTTATGATGGAGGAAAGCGGCTTATATAATTTTTACCAATCTAACAAACAGAAAAATGTTGTTTTCAAGAAATTGTTTGCCCATTCACACAAAGCTCCTCAGAGATGTGTTGTCTGCCGAAGAATTCCCGTAAACATCGCAAAGAGACAAATAGTTTGAAATGTTTGACCTTTAAATGTTCATGGAAAAACTAAGGATATTAAATAGGTCCTCACATAAACTTCTCTAATTTTTTAAAGTAACTAGAAAATTTGCTACACTCGTAGATAGAGTTTGACTAAATTTTCATCCAACTATTTAGTAAAAAACTAAAATCTGAGTTAATTTTTATTTTGTATCTTGACGTTGTTTTTAATCTTTTTTTTATGTTACGAGAAACTTATATCGGGTGCTAGCTGACTTCTTTTGTCCTGTGAACACTTTAAAGTAAAAAACTCAAACTCATTGTATGATGAGCTTCGTTTGATAGGAAAAACGTCACAAAATAAATTATCTATTTTAGCTCGACTAATCCCAAGGTTGATCAAAACTTTAGCTATGAATCTCAAGCAGTTACAGGGAAGAAGACAAAACCGTGGGAAAAAGTTCGTCATGTAAACGGTTGAAAACTAAAGGTCACAGTTTGCTACTTCGGTGTCTCTTGACTGACTGTACCTCATAGCAGGGGCGGATTTGGGGGAGGAGATCCCTCCTCAGGAATTCGACCCCCTCACCATCCAAAGGGTCCACCATTTGGTTTTATTTTATAATATGCATTTTTGGTGATCAATCATAAATTTTTTTAAAAGCGCCTTTAGCGCCAAATTATATTAATTTTGAGGGGGGAGCGCGCCGAAAAAACACAATTTGATTGTCAAAAATGTCCAAAAAATGCCTTAAATGCTTTTCTTTAATCAAAATGCGCCTACGGCGCAAAAATTGGCCAAAACAGGGACTTTTTAGTGCTTTGTGACAGCTCAGAAAACCAATTTGGTCGACCTAAAAAAAAGGTCGTCAAAAGGTCGACTTAGAAAACGAGTAACCTCTGGAAATCAGAGTCTTTCAATGGAACCATCGTGTTAACGGTTGTGCCACGTTCACTTAACCCAAAAATAAAAAATATATCTAGAAGAGTTTCACTGAATTTGAAGAGTTTCACTGAAGCTGATGCTGTAGATTTTCTTAAAGAACAATTTTTTTTCATGCATTTTAAATTGTTGATGGTAAATTCTAGTTAGTTGGGTAGAAGTTTCATTTCAGCCCAGCTTTTAGCTGTTTGAGCGACGTTTCAGGACTAACTCAATTTTTCACCACCGCTGTAGTGATGCATGGGCAAAAAATGAAGACATTTTAAATCAACAACCTTGAAAACGAAAAAAGAGTTGCGACTGTTGAGCAAGAATGACAAAAAAGACCAAAAACAGAACTAAAGAAAAACTTTTTTATTTTCGAATGTGTACGTTTTTTGGTGGTAAGATGAGAGAAAAAAAGAAACGCTTAAAAATTTAGCAGGTTAAACATAATCCTCTACTGGTTGTTTTCAAACAATAAGTATCAGAACAAATGAAAACAAAAAATCTAAAATTGTTTCTAATGCTTAGCAGATATTTGAAAATTTTTGGAAAAATATTTTTTGCCAAAGCGCTATATTAAATTTCCAGTTTTCTCGACACTGGGACAACTTGAAAAATTCATAATGTCGTTCGAAGCACGACTAAAATGGCTTCAATATGATATATATATCTCTTGACATATAACAATGATCATTTGTGGCACCTTATTTTGCCAGGAAAAAAACTAAAATATACCCGAATACAAAGTTCCTCCCCATTTTTAATAGTCAGAACTGTAACTCTTCAATTTTAGTGTAATTTGACAAGTCTCACCTGTTGTTATGGTAGTAATCCATCGCTTTTGAATCAAATAAACTAAAAGACAACCTCGAGGTCAATAAAACATGGGGGGTCGGTCACAATTCGCCAGTTAATGGAAGTCAAAAAAAATTGTATCGATATCCTCCCTTTCTTCGTAAGCAGTTTGTTTTACTTATGTCAACCAACACAAAACAAAGATCTATATGACTTAATTACGAGCGCAGGTGTTCTTTTTACAAGTCCAAATACATCAGAAAAGAAGTGAACCGGGAAAAATAAAATTAATTTGATGTCAAAAAGAAACAGAAGTAACACAAAATTGGTGCTATTTCGTCTTAAAATGATACACAACACCCTTTTTGGTGCGTTATGGGAATAATGGAAAAGTTAAGGATATATTTGGTATTCAATCCTAAGGCAATGTGTGTAAGAGGTGAAAATTTGGTGCGATTGAAAAGATATTTCCAAATTTTTCTCCTTTTTTTCAAGATACAGCGGGAAATTTATTTACAATAGTAAGCTCTTGACATGTTGAAGCTCTGTTCCGAGTGGTTTCCACAATTTAGAGGAAATAAAATAGTGTAAAGGATAAAAATCTTCTTTTGATTTTACAGAAAGCTTCCCCAAAATCAGCCGAAGTGAACGGACAAGCAGCTTGTGACAGGTTAACAAGCAAAATAACTATTGCTCGGTCTGTTGACAAAAATGCCAAATTTGAAGATGAAAAGAAGCCAGAGATAAAGGTAAAAACACAGTATGGTAAATTGGAAACATCATTGATTCAAAAAGGAATTCGAGCATAGCAAGCATGAAGGAAATTACAATTTGTTTTATTTTGTTGCAGTCAGATTAAAGAGTTTTGCGTCGATTGGTTCATTCAAATCCCAAAACAGTCGACACTTTGACAAATCGGAACGATTATCAAAGAAAAAATATTAGTAGTTCAAATGTTTTTTTTTCGCTGTTATCATTTTATGTCTTGTTAAAATGAAAAACGATTCAAAGCAAACAAAACGGAACTAAAAGTTGCAAAAATGAGAGTGCAAACATTTTTGTGACAATAAAAGAGTTTTCGTTATTTTTCACCAGGGAATAATGCCAATTAAAAAAATTCATTTCTTTTTCTTTGAGTGACAGTTTTTTCTTTTGAAACCTCCACAATCAGCAGAGCATTCAACTGTGAATAAACATAAGTTCGCATTCTCAAAATGTGACACCAAAAAATTCACGGTTAAAAAATTAACTGAAGAATACGTTTTTGAAGCTCGAAACAGATACATATTCGAGTATATTGAATTTGGGGGATGAAACTGTGGTCATTATCTATTCTGGCTATCTTCATTCCAAAACTGTGAACCCGCTTTTGAATTCTTTGTAACTTATTTTGACTGAAACTATAAATCTGAATCTGTAGCTGACTTTGCATTTTCTAACAACAATTCATTCGAGTCAAAATAATTGAAACGTCAAATTTGATTTAGAATCGGGGATGCTCAAAAAGCATAGTTGCAAGGTTTCAGCATAATCAGCCCAGTAGAATCGAAAATGTTTCTGTTGCCAACTTTACAGATGTCTGAAGAAATGCTTATTAATTATTTGTTAAAATTGTTGGTTATTTTTTCCGATACATGTTTCTAGAGAACAGCTAGACACTAGTTCGTTGAAAATTTAAACGAATAATTTGGCAACATACAATTTTATAATTATCCGTTTGCTGCACATTCAAAGCATTGTTAAACAAAAAAAGCCCTAGTTTTAGATGAAAACAATTCAAAACAGGCAAGAAAAATTAAAAAAAAGCGGGATGAATATTTTTTTCATGAAACTACAGGTTGCGAGGAAAACAAAGGGTGCACAAAGATGAACTCAGGGGCGGATGAACCCCTGCCAACCCAAAGGGTCCCCCCTTTGGTACTTTTTAAGAAATCCATTTTTGGCCGACCGACCCTAAAAGTTTTCTAAAGGCGCCTTTGGCGCCAATATATACTAATTTTGAGGGGGAGCCCGCGCCAAAAAAATGCGTTTTTCTTGTCAAAATTTTCCAAAAAGTGCCCAAAAACGGCTTTTTTTAACTGTTTTTTCAAAAAAATTGCCTGCGGCGCAGAAAGTTTGGCCAAAACAGGGTCTTTTTACTGCTTTGGGAGAGCTCGGAACGTCAATCTGATCAACCTAAAAAAAAAGTCGTCAAAATTTTTGAAAATCTGCCCCCCTGCTTCAGTTCCCCTTCATTTCTATAATAATTTCCCTTCCCCTCCGAGACAAATCAAACCTAACTTTAAATCAGAAGGTGATCCTAACTTTAGAGGAAAACTTGACCAAATAAATTGTGAGAGAAAATGATTTTACCCCGTTTTAATAATTTTAAACCACTTTTTAAAATGATCCACGCAAACCACCGTAATCCATGCAACCCTAAAGTTTTCCCGCTATACCAAACTGATATTTCTTGGACTGCAAAACTGCTTCTCAGTTTAACTAGGAGTACGTTAGCACAGCTCAGATCCAGCTACTTTCTCTTTTTCAATACCTATCTAAAAAGGAAAGATCTTAACGTCCTTTCGAATGAACACCACAAAAACACAGCTATCATCGGGTAACGAAGGAAAAGTAGGGGGCTGCAAATACTGTCAAATATGCAAAAAACTTGACACTAAATAAGCAACTGAAATTGGTCAGAGAAAGTAGAGCCAAAAAGTGTTCGAAAAAATACTTTGTGCCAAGGAGTGATTTTCAAGACCAAACGCAACAAAGCAACAATGCAAAACCAATGAGGAGATAAAAACAAAATTTTTAACTTGAACAAATTTTTCGTCATCTCTCAATTCAGAACCTGATTTTAATTTCTCGTTTTGAGCAATTTATGACCGATTTTCATCGACACCTAAATAACTGGAATTTTCAACGCGGCTTCGGTTATTTTCAACTCATTTCAGTGACCTAAAATCAAACACATCCCTGATAGATGTTCCGAACTGATAATGATGAGCAAAATTTATTAAAAAAAAATTTTTGAGTCATACTGAATTTTGCAATTTTTGCGGTCTAAACTTGCCTTTTTTTCCAAAGACGGGCAATTGAATTAGATGAAAACTGTAAGATAGATCGGTGACTAAAAATTGAATAAAATTAAAATTGTAATTAAACTTAACCCATCTGATTTGTCTAACAGTCTGAAAACGAAACACATTCCAACCAGTTTTTCTCGACGCGAAAGGTTTTTTTTTAGAATGCCAATCATGGCCAATAAGCCTTTAATATGATACAACAATGACCCCCTGGGAGCTTTTTGAGCTAGTCAAAATTGACAGGGAAAAACCGACCTTACTCCGTAGTTCCTTCCCCTTATTCGAGTGGCCACAACAATAAGTAACTGTTTTAAAAGTATAAATTAAATTTGCTTGGTACTAAGTTAACATCCTCCACCCTAACGTGAATTAGAGATTATCCGTTATATTCCAAATTATATATTGGGGAGGAAGATTTTAACTTGGTCTAGATCCATTACTTGAAAAGGGTCTTTTCGATTATAACCCCCCCCAAATGATGAACAATGAAATCCCACCCTCTCGTAGCAATATCGATACAGTTTTTTTGACGAAAATTTTTATCTCGACTTTTCATCATTTAGGGCGTGGGTGGGGGGACAGGGGCGGATCTAGGATTTTCTCGAGGGGGGGGGGGGGGGCGATTTTCAAAAAAAAATCGAAATTAATGTCAACCTTTTTTTAGGTCGACCAAATTGATTTTCTGAGCTCTCTTAAATCACTATAAATACCCCATTTCGACCAAATTTTGTGCGCCGCAGGTAAGTTTAAAAAAAAACAGGCCAAAAAGGCAGTTTTAGGCATTTTTTTTAAACTTTGACTAAAAATCGCGTTTTTTCGGTGCGCGCTCCCCGCTCAAAAACTAGTTTATATTAGCGCCAAAGGCGCCTTTAGAAAAATTTCAGGGTACCGCACCAAAAATAAATATCTCAAAATAGTACAAAGGGGGACCCTTTGGGTCGGCAGGGGGTCAAATCCCTGAGGGGATGGGAAAGGGCGTCCGCCCCTCCCACCCCCCCCCCCCCCCCCCTAAATCCGCTACTGTGCGGGGAATAACCAAAAATACTCCTTGAAAAGGCTCAATACGGCGTTCGGAAAGTATAAGGATTCGCGTTCTGGTTCGTTTTTTTTTTCAAAATGCAAATCTAATGTAAATTTAACTTCCGACCAATTGTTTCCTAAGAATATTAACCATAATTCAACTCCTTACTTACGTGCTGCCATTCTCAATGTATCCATAACAAAAAAGTAATTGAACAATAACTAAAAATTAGGCCGATAGAAGCGCTACTGCTTTTGCAGCAAGGAAACAAGGATAGCTTTTTAAAAAAGGTATTGTGTTTCGTTTCGTAAATTTAAACTTTAAAATATTGTCAAAAGCGAGCTACTTTGGGTAATTCAAGTAGCTCAATGAAGAATTAAGGATACGCTTTTCAGATATGTTTCACTTAAATCGAAAACGAATTCGTGGGGCGGGGAAAAAAACAATTAGAGCGTGTTGCAATCTTAAATATTTTCCTTAAATTAAATATACTGCTATAAAACCAACTGGCAAAAAGAGAAGAAATACAGTGTGTTCGCTGCTTTGATCTTTTGAGGCGGTGCTTTATCCCCTTTAGTTCCGGCTGGCTCCTTTTGGAAAATTTTGAACTGGAAATAAAGACCAGTTTTTGACTGCCACTTTGCGGATGAATTAAATATAACAAGACCAGGTGTTTTTTGAGCTCGCGATTCCAATTTGGATCCGATTTTTTGACAAGTTTTTTTCACCTTTCTATTGCATTTTTAAGTCTTTTCTAACAGTTTTTGAACAAAAGCAAAAAAAATAAACCAAAAACGTGAAATTACAACAAACACGTGAAAAAGCGTGAAATTACTACTTATAAGTCTTTTTTATAGTCATTATAATTTCAGATTTTTTCTCATTTCTATCATACACTAATAATTAAATACTGATTGGAAAAAGTTTCCTTTGTTTGAGAGGTTTTGTCGTCAAAAATTTTATAAACAGGAAACGTTGCTTTGTTTGAACCAGTTTTAATGGCGCCTTTGAATAAAAAACACCTAGAACGTTTAGTTTTTGTTTGTTTTTAACTGATTCTTCAAAACCTTCTCAAATATTTTTAATGAGCTCGGATTACGCAGGTGACAAGACAAGACAAGACAATCTAGGGTTTTCTCGAAAGATGAGAAACATAAAAAAGGTCCACAAAACATATTTTCTTGACTGTTTTGAAATGCCTGAAAAACGCCAACTGAACATTTTCGAAATAGTAAGCGTGATCCCAAATGTACCAAGATTCAGTTGTGCCAAAATGAAAATCGGTCACATTTGCACCAAAAATTTTAAATTTCGATTTATGATTGGTCGAATCGTGAGCCAACAAATTATTACATTAAATTTCTACTGTTCAAACTGCGTAAAATTAACCAGCCGAATAGTGACCGCCACAGTGGCACCAACGCATTGTGAGCTTGCCACCATTGGGTAGTATTCTAAACAAAAGTTGGAACCCACAAGCCCTCGGCGACCTTAAACCGAGGTTGTCGGCTTGGTAGTCTTGGGTCAATTGAACAGTTTTTGGTTCTACCGCTACAGATTTTTTTGGTACAAACGGGACTGACTTTTTGTGGTACTGGGTGAATACCCGCCGATAAACAAATCAATGAAATAAGGAAATGTCTCAAGTTTTCAGAAACGTAACAAACACGGTTCAAATACCTTAAAAACAGGATAGATTTTTAATCCCCTGTCAAAATTATTCTGCAACCCACAACCTAAATTGACAAAGTTAAAGTTGAGAGAAAGAATGCCAAGAGAACAAACTTGAACATCAGGAAAATTGACTTTTCTCAAGGGACAGAATATCAATTGAGTTCTAAAGACAATTTGAAGCGAGATAATTCGATGCAAATTGTGGAAAACGCGCTGCCTTCAAAAAAGTAGCGTGTCACAATGTTGAATACCCGGATAGCCGAAAAATTTTTGCTCTCGCGTAGCCGAAAAATCTATCGAAAAGTAGCGAAAAATACTTCAATATTATTCAGCATGTACGGCATTGCCAAATAGCGATCTTTGATTTGCTGCTGATACATTGACACGAATGGTTTTGAGCGCGTTAATCAGTGTTTGCCATTTTTAGTCTCAGTTTCCTCCCTTCATTTTCGTCTGATAGGAAGCAAAAAAAATCTGCTATCCGGGTATTCGGCTTTGTGGGTACAAACCCTCAATTTTAAATCTTTGATTTTGAATGTATCGAATTAGGTTTTACTAAACCTAGATTTTGGTGCGAGGTAAATAAGACGACAAGACATTAAGACGAAATGACATTTGGACAAGTGAGAGCTAAAACATGTAAATAAAACCGTTCGAAGTTCAGCAATTTCTCAGAACTACAATCGGAGAGTTTGCATGTAGCCTCGTCTTAAAGATCCACTAAAAGTGGTTGTCGTATTAACAACTGTCGTCTTATTCGCCAGACGTCCTACAATGTGATTGATTCTGACGATAAAAAAAAACGACAATTACGTCATCTAATCTAACAGAAGTTTAATTTGCTGCATGTGATAAGACAACTTTTGCGGGTGTTTGTAAAACCGAACGGCGTTAAGCCGACTTGGTATAATTTAAAATAAATTCGACTATGGTTAGCAATATCGAACCCCGTTGTCAAAGGGGGTTATTAAATCTGGCCAAATCTATGGCATGGAGTTGTAGACAGTTACCAAAAGGGTGATTTTTAAAAGAGATCTGTTTAAATTAAGTAGATCCGGAATACTAAATTATAATTTGAAAAATCGACCTTTATTTTTTTCGGTTGATTGAGCTGGAATTAAGAATACGACGGTGTTATGAAATCTAATAAATAGATAATAGGTTCTTCTATGGACTAAGACGCCATTCATAATCCGATCCGCAGGTGCGTTCGCTTGCTGACATATTCTTTTATAGATTTTTAAAAGTAAAGTATGCATAATCGTACAAGCATACATTTCGAAAATTTAGTTTGAGAAAATTCAAATTGCTATAAATTTTATTTTTCTAAAACGTTAAAAATTTAAAACAAATTGAAATTTATAGTAATTTGAAGTTTGTGGGAAATGCATGATCAAGGGGATTAAAAACTTTACAAAAAAGATGTATGCTATATGAGACGTCGTCTAGTTAACAAGAGTAAAAAAAATACGAAGCATGTGACAAACGTCATTAAAATCAGAGCTCGACCGGAACGAAAACCCAAAAAGTTCACTTTCAGGATGGCTACTGAAAAAAGATATACGTTATGCGATGTATGCTTAGTGGAAGAGCACCTGTTCATTTAATGCTTCAATCTGAGCTCGCTTCAAAAGAGGACGTTTGGTTTTATCGTCTGTGCGCCGCCCAAGACATCGATTTGAAATTAATGGAGCGCATATTTCCTGCGATCAATTCATAAGACATGGCGAACCTGGGCGGGCTTAGCTTTTTTTATGAGGATTTAAAAAATGTTTGACCGAACAGATTTGTAGGACCTAAATTAACATACCCTCAATACGCCCCCTCCCCCAAACTCTTTCAGTAGGGATGTTAGCTTGGTTCCGAGTTGGAGTTTTTCTGAGTCTTCATTTTGACACGTTTCTTTTAGATAATCCCTGAATTTTAATAATCCCTGGTAATAACTTAAGGTGGCCAAAGGACTCGAATTACTGAGGCCTCAAATCCGCCTATTGATTAATACCATTTTTGTCAAACCGTGGCAGTTCAAACTCTTCTTTGTCCTTTCAACTAAGCAAAAAAATCTTGTTTACAACTCCGCCGACCAATTTTTTATTTGACCGCTAACCGCCCCCTCCCCCTAGAGTAACTAGTTAACGAACTGCCACCCCTATGAAAAAAAATTCAGTGGTTAAGCATATGTTAATTTTGTACGTAGTAAATACTATCCCCCCTTTCGCAAAAAGGGGGAATAGTTGAAGAAATCCCTTGGATCTACTTAACAATCTCTCCCCCCCCTTATGTATCTACTAAAGAATCTCCACCCCTGTAAACAGAAACAGTAAATTCGCACCCTGTCAGAACCCTGTCACTCTGAAAATATTGGCTGAAATTTTTGATGTTAATGTCGCATGGGTCAAAACTTATTTCGGTTTCAAGTTTTCAAATTATTTTTTTTCTTTGTTTTTTAGCTTCAAATAAAAGATTTGATTGACTGCAAAAATTTCTTTCGCTTGGCGTGAAAAGTTTTCACAAAATTGATTGCATTTGATATTTTTTGCGCGGTTCTGATGTACCGAGCCTTTTGAACTGGTTTGGCAATCGATATTTTTTCGTATCCGTGTTTTTTTATTTCATTATCAATCCAAAGTTTTTGCCAATTGTTGGAGACATGTTTACGTGAATATTTAAAGTTTTGTTTTCAAAATCTCATGTAGTCTTGAAAAAGCTTCATTACACTAAAATAAAAACACATGATCCTTAAATTTATTGATGTCAGGTCTGAGACTGTCCCTGTGAGCAAACATTTTTAGATTGCAGTTTATACCAGGGTCTAGTAGTATATTTTTGAATCAGGTTCTTAGCTTCTGTATCGGTGTTCAAATCTAGTGTTACAGTAATGATTTTCTACTAATGTTCTGTAGTTCTGTAGTAGAAAAAATTGGCTGCTTGAACACATAATTGATTGTACCTTATGGTTCTTAGATCATCTTTTCTGAACCAAATTTTCGAACAAGGGCCTATTGTGCTTGAGAAGTAATTTGAACTAAAAAATTTAAAACTAAGTTTCAATTTTACGCGCTTAATGACTTTTAAATTTTTTCGCTTTATTTACGTTTTGCTTTTACACACAAGATTAATTGATGTGAAATACTTTTTCGCTGCTTCCTCACTGATTTATATAATTTTTAACAAGTTAGGGTTTAAATTAGTAAAAAAAGATGCTATTTGATCAAATTGTACTCCACGTAATCACAGAGCTGTTAAAACTTTACCACACAACTGATATTGCACTGAAAAGTCGTTTCGAAGGACCCCTGCTTCGACCTACTGGTTGCCTAATCACGAGCAGGTCCGACATAGGACTTTCCAGTACAGTATCCGAGCACTGTTTTGAAGTACGTTTGTGTCAGTGCTAATTAGGAATCAGATCATAGCAAATCCGAAAAAAGTTTCGAGGCAATTCAAAAAATCAGTTTTCATTAGAAAACTATCAAATTGGGTTACCCAAAAAATTATAGAAGAAAGCAAGAGATATTTTTCCCTTTTCGCTCTGATTTACACGCTCACAATTTTATAAACAATTCAGACGGCAATTGAAATAAGCATCAAATGTTAAAATCATGAAACAAGACATCTAACGAGAGTTTTGCACAACTCGTTATTACGCCAATGTTAATTTTGTATCTAGCAACAACTCTTCCCCCGATTGCAAAGAGGAAAAAAAGTTGACGAAATCACTCTTTTCGACTACTTTTTCAAAAAAGAGCAGAAATTAATTTCTCCGGATAGTTTTTTTGGATGAAAGGTACATCCCCCCATCCCCCACTTAAAAATCTACCGTGGAATGCCCCCGTGCATTTGTTAATTCTAAAAATCAATTCTGTATAAACTCTTATGATTCTGGAATTATGCTTTATAAAACAAATTTTCGAACAACGGTCTTTTGTGCTTGAGAAGTAATTTGCACTAAAAAGTTTTAAAATAAGTTTCAATTTTACGCGCTGAATGACTTATAAATTTTTTTTCGCGTTATATTTACGTTTTGCTTTTACACACAAGATTAGTTGAGGTGAAACAAATTTTTTTGCTGTTTCCTCACAGATTTATATAATTTTTTGACAAGTTACTGTTTAAATTAATATAAGGAAGCAGAAAAAGGCTCTATTTGAACAAAATGTACTCCACGTAACCACAGCGCTGTTAATTTTATCACACAACTGATATTCTACCGAAAAGTCGTTTTGAAATAACCCTACTCCGACCTATTGGTTGCCTAATCACAAGCTGGTCCGACATAGCACTTTCCAGTACAGTATCCGAGCGCTGGTTTGAAGTAGGTTTGTGTCAGTTCTAATTAGAAATCAAATCATAGCAAATACGAAAAAAGTTTCGAGGCAATTCAATAATTCATTTTTTATTAAAAAACTATCAAATTAAATTACCCAAAAAATATAGAAGAAAGCAAGTGAGATTTCTCCCTTTTCGCTCTGATTTACACGCTCACAGTTTAATAAACAAATCAGACGGCAAATGAATTAAGCATGAAGTGTTAAAATCATGAAACAAGACATTTAACGAGAGTTATGCACAACTCGTCATTACGCCGATGTTAACTTTGTACGTAGTATCGACTCTTCCCCCTTTCGCAAAAAGGGGGGAAAAGTTGAAGAGATCACTTTTTTGACTACTTTTTTCAAAAAATGGCAAAAATTATCTTCTCCGGATAGTTTTTTTTTGATCAAAGGTACATCCCCCTCTAAGTGACCTACCGTAGAATGCCCCCATGCATGTACTAATTCTTAAAAAAATTCTGTTTTAAAAATGCCTTATACAAATGCTCAATAAATTTGTATTTTTTTTAACATTATTTATGCGGGAATGCTTTTTTTATGCCGTTAATTACCTAGATCAATCTTTTTATTATTTTTTCTTTAGTAATACCGTTAATTTCTAACGTATCTAGGCTATATTAAAGTAAACTGATGAAGTGTGGGGGGAAATCGTACGATTGACCTTTTTTTTGGTTTTAAATGTTAGTTGTTTCTGTGGCACAGAAATATGTGTCAAAATAGGGTCTCTCTGGCACTGCCGGAGAGCAGCGAACATCAATTTGGGCGACCATTTTGAGATCAATGAAAACTTAAAAATCCACTCGACCCACGCGATTATCTTAGATCGGCCCTAGGCTATGCATTGGACCAAGTTAATATCCTCCCCCTCAAAGCTGTTTAGCCTCCCCTGAACAGCTTTGAAGGGGAGGATATTAACTTGGTCTATTTGGGGACGGGGCAGGATGTTAACTTGATTCTATTTATCTAATCAGACAAGTTACTGTACGGTCAGGCCAGGTCAATCCATCAAATCCAACTTCTGTATACGGTCAATCTGCAAGGTCAATCCTAATTGGCAAAAGTACGAATGATGCCTGTCAGGGAAAGATTGAGAGGGGGGACGCCCCTCTCGCAGGAAATTGACCCCAAGACGACCCAAACGTGTCCTACAAAAAACTCCCCCTTTGGAACTATTTTAAGACATCCACTTTTGGCTGAGAAAATCTAGATCCGCCCCTAATGTCTAACTGACATTTACTGCGGTCGCCAAAATGGTAAATGAAGCAAAAATGGAGCCTCTTTGGTTCAAGCTGTCTATGCGTAAAAGACAGACAACTTGACTGCAATACTCGTAGAAGGAACAGCATTGTTTGCGTTCGTCCTAAACGTGGACAAGATGACAGCCTTTATTTTAACTGTTATTTTTAAAAGAATAAAAAGGAAATGACTCTAAGGGGATACAAATATATGACCATAACGACGTTGTTTATCACTGTTCCGGATCAAAGCTAACAACCTCCCCCTCCCATTCCCCCTCCTCTACGTGAATACACCAAGTAAAGATCTTCCTCTTCAAATTATTTGGTCTAGCTGTCAATGCTCGCGGGGTGTTTTTGTTCGTCAAACCAATTCCGACTTTCCAATTAAGAAATAAACGGATTTTTTAAAGTTATTTGGGATCTTAACAAATACCCTCCCCCTTCAAAAGAAGGATGTGGGGGAGATTGTTTAGTACATTAAATCTGTCTTCGACCAATCAGAATGCAGCAAACTTCGAATTATAAATAGAACTCTCTAGAACTAATTTACTGCTTTTATTTAAAGGGGTGGCCTTTTTTGGGTAGGTATTATAGGGGGAGGGGTAATTGTTAAGTAGATTCACCATTTGATTGCTTTCAATGCCCTCAGCTCAAAAATAAGAAAATCAGAGACGTCTGAAAACCAATCAGAAGGTGCCTTTAAAATATCTCAAGCTAATGCTTAAATGCCTGCAAACAGTTTTTTATTAATATTTTTTATAAAAAATTTGTGCCTCTAACCATGTTTCTGGGAACTGCAAAATGTCAATTCAAACAATTTGGGATAATTAGTTCGAATTATATTTCCAGTTTCTATTTTAATGACTAGCGTGGGCGGTGAAATTTTCGACTCACAAATCATTCCAAGTTGTTTTGAGGGGAATATCACTTTAAAGGTCGCATTTGTGTGTTACGAACTTACATTTTATCCTTTATAATCAAAGCTGAATATGTAAAACTTATACTTAATTTTAAAAATATATGAATATTATAAATTATTAGAAGTTTATATTTAAAAAATTTTTTCCTGCAAATATGGCAAATTTTTCAAAAAAATTTTGAGAGGAAAAAGCAGAATTATCTGTTCTTAACTGACCGGACTGAGTTATTTTAGATGAAACGCGAAAAAATTTCTCACGAATTGCAAAATTTTTAACCATTGAAATTGTTGTTCCGCCCACTGATCTTCAGCGCGTGTCTTTTCTTTCGACGCAAAATCAGGTACCACAAATAATCATCAGAGAAGATGGAGTGGTACATTTCATTAAGACTTTTTCAATTGTTATTTGAACGACAGTAAACTATAACAGAACATTCTTAGAAGGTCGAGAAAAACCGGCTTGTAATTTTGCTTTTTGGTCTATATATCAGCAAGAATACTTAAGTCAAGTGAAAATCGGTTTTATTTTAGCTATGAAAATCTTAGTTTCTCCACAAAAAACGAGTTACTGTTCCAACTCTCGTAACAAAAGTTAAAGAATATTTGTGCTGGGGGTGAGTTTTTTTTCTTCAGACAAATTTCGACTTTTTAACTAGCCATTTTTGACGTATTTTTTTATCATTCGAAAGCTATTGTTGTATTGGGCTAATATTTGGAAAGATATTTTACCTGTGATCATTGTTTGTAAAGTTATGAGGGTTTAAAGATAGCCATTTTGGCCAATTTGGGACAGCTGACGCGTTAATGCGAGATATATTTTGCGCTATTAATGCGTAAGCTGAGATTTAATCCCTCACAAAAGTAGTTCCAAATTGGTTCAAGGAAGCTTATATGCCACAATTGATTTGTTAATAGGAGCAAAGTCTATCACTTTGTACTTAATATGGCGTGTGGGGGGATGATTTTTGGGATCAAGTTAACATCCTCCCCCACCCCTCCCAAACTTGGACCAAGTCAAGATCCTCCACCCAGCGCTTATTTTAAATAAGTTAAGCGCTGCATGTAAAATGCTCGATTCTGATTGGCTAAAAAAACTTAAAACCAAGTTATCATCCTCTCTCTCCCCAACTGTTTTTGAAGGGAGGATGTAAACTTGGTCCGATTTTGCAAAAATCTCAAATTTAAAAAAATATATTTTTTAATTTGGATCTCAGCAATTAAGTGGGTTTTCATTTTCGCGCGTTCGTATTTGTATTACTTACTATTTATATAATACCCACGTAAAAATTTTAAAATATATATATTCTAAAAAAAATTTTAAGCTATTGAGAATGTGGCCGCCAAAGTTGAATTTCTGAAAATCGAATTAGGGGGGCGGGAATAGTTAATAAGATCCTTTAATTTTTTTACATTTAATTTTTCATGTTATTTTTTTTCTTTACATTTAATTTTACATGTTATTACTGCTCCATAGACCTTAAAAGTCTGTCGGAACATTCAGGGCCTCGCCCTGATACGAGCAGCCTTGTTTTTATTTGTTTGGAGCTTCCTAAAAACCGAACTTAAAATTTGTAAAGCATCTTTTATTTTAATTGATCCGTGTTCAGACAATTCAGACGGAGAAATATTTATGACAAAAGCGACGCTGAACTGGGCGGCGCAAGCGCTTGCTGTTTTGCCCGCCAATATCGTTTGAGTCTGATGGTTTCTAAAACTTCTAATTGCAAAATGGTCAAAATGTCTCCGACTGATTTAGTTGCCTGAAGAAATTGTGAATTGAACGAAGAGAAAAACTTAGAACAAAAATAGACATACAATTTTTGTAATTGTTGTAGTTATAGCTAGCTTGCAAAGAGTTGAACACACATTTAGGGGAGTATTTTGTCCGTTTTGATTGGTGCCAGAAGCAATTACAACATTTTTTTAATAGTGATTTAAAGATCCCATATTTTTAATTTATTTAAGTCTTTGTAAAACTATGTTTTGCAAAAAATGGCTTTAAATTGAAAAAATAGGAAAATATTTAAGTTGTATCAAATAACCGAAGTCGGAACATTCTGCGCCACTTGCACAGCAACCAGCTACCCTTGTTCTACTGTGCCATTGAATTGTTTACTGGGCATCGTTTAGGGGGGGGGGGTGTGGATGGTGATAGTTATCGAGATCTGGATCGAGTTCTAGAAATAAAATCAGTTTGAAAGTGAAACTTACCCTTGCCAGACCATCTTGCACGTTTTTTACGCCTCTAAATTTTGAAATTAAATTTTCAAGGTCAAAACAATTCTCAAGTTCAAACTTTATGGATCAAAACGGGGAAAAGGTGCCATTAAAGGGAACAGAAGCTATGATTCACAGAAGGGGCTCAGGCTGCAGACTAATGTAATGTAATGAATGAATCTGTAGGACTTATGACTTTCTATTTGCAGGAATTTTATCCCCCGGGAGTTAATTTGATCCGTCACTAACCAGATCGGCTTGGCGAGGTGCAACAAATATCGGGTTGTCGCTAATTGATTATGACGCTCGTCTGATTTACCTGAGACTGGGGCTTACAAACAAACAGAACAAGTTCAATAAGCATCAGTGCCAATTAACCGAATGTTCTCTTTTGTTCCAAAAAGAAGTCATAGGTTTAGAAAACTTCGATTAGAAAACTTAAGTTCACCACTATCAACTAAGATCGAATAACGATATTGTCCCAAAAATAAAGCCAAAATGAAATTATTATAGGAAAAAAATTTCAAAAATGAAAAAAGATGGCAAACCTTTAGTTAACAGTTTTTTTGGATAATATTTTGAACTTTTTAAATTTGTTTAATTCCGTCAATCGTTTTGATTGCCAAAATCCTGGATTACCTAGGTAGTTTTAAAAAAAAAAAACTTATTTTGCATTCATCAAATCTTTTTTTATCTTTCAAAGCCTCCTTTTGAAACAAAAATTAGGACTTTTGGATGAGTTTGACATTACTTATTAAAAATGAAAACGGAGTCTTGTTATAGTGAAGCAACAAACGATAAGCCGAAGTTTTCGACTTAAAACAACTCTTGTTGGGTTTCGGTTAATTGCCACAATTGGCAGCTGCTGCATTAGCTTCAAACAAACGAGGGTCAGATTGGAAACCTGAGATTAGACTTCTAAAAAGTGGAAAAAGGAATAAGTCGAGTTATTGATTATATTGACGTTCCAAGAGAACTAGACGCAGTTTGTTAATGGAAAAGCGAAAAGGTGCGAGAATTACAAAAAGACAACAAATCAGCGACACGCTGGTAAGCAAAATGGAAAAAAATATATCAAAAAAATGCTAAAAATATATATAAGGCGAAAAAAATAGAACTCTGACTATAAATAGAATTGAACGTGATCAAAAGATTTTCCGATAAAGTTAGGAAGAATATGGAAAATAAGCGGATAGTAAACAATTGGTAAGGAAAATTGTAAATAAAAAAAGCGAGCTTGCAACTTCATCAAACAAAATAAATTGCGTCTTGGAATTGTTTTCTGTTTGAACAAGATTAGTAGGAAAAACCTGCTGAGATTTAGCTCAAAGAAAACTCCGGGGAATCAAAATTGGGCCCAAAATGAAACAAAGCAATCTCATCAAAAAAACTAGTTGAGAATATGTTTTTTTTTTCATCTTGTAAAGAGACAAAATTACGGCGCGCGTCTCGTTCAGTATAAGTCCACTACGTATAATTTCCAGTAATTATGGCCATGGCACAAAAATCTGGACAAATAAGCAAACAAATTTTTTTTTAAGTTATCATCATACGAAACCCCGGTCTCTAATGACTTTGAACCGAACACTGGATTGACCGAAAATTATATCTATGAGACCTGCACGAACTGAACAATCACCCTGAACTACTTAAAGTAAAGTCCTTTTTGACTCCTTTTTGATGACCTGTGCTTAAAAATTGAAAACATTGTTTTTTTTCTCCAAAAAATTCAAGAAATTTGCTCTGGTTATCAATTGAGCGTCTACCAATTAAATCACAGTAAACTACAAACGGGTTGGTTAGTTATGAAAGGAGAGTCTCAAAATAGCAAGTTGAAGATTTGAAAGCTTAATTTGCAGTCTAGCAAGGTGCTGAATATTCAATGTAATTAAGGAAAATGAAGAGCTGTAGGATTTCTCTGCATACTTATTAGCACAGGTAGTGGAGTAATTTTGGATTATTCCCTCGGGTAAAAAAAGATAGGGGCCTCGGTGTAATTTTCCAACTGCAGGTTCAGCTTCAAATGATTGAAGGAAGCCTTTTTTAATCTCTCGGAGCAGAAGAATCTCTTTTTTCGCAACTGGAGAAAAAAGAGGACAATTCGAAATGAAAGTGACTTTGAACCATGAAAACCTTGTTTTTTCATACTATTAAGCCGAAAAGCAAACAAAATACATTTATCTCGAAAAAAAACGTATTTTTTTATCAAGCAGGTTTCAAATCGCTTTAGTAGAACGCAAGTTTGAACAAAAACTAAATGACTTTTTGGTGCGGTTTTGAGATATTTTGAAATAGTTTTTGAGATAGCTGATTTCAGATGCCAAAAACCGACAAAACAAATAGTTTTCCCGTACTTTTTTAACGCATAATGTTGCATAAAAACTGAATTCATTCGAGATTGAAAAAAAAAACACTTTTTTCTCAATAAATAAGCAATAGCAGATTTGTGTAGTTTACAATTGGAATTAAATTAGGTTCTAAAATTTTCTGCTTGATGCACTTCGTCACAATAATGAAAATGATCATGGGCTCAAATTGAACAAACCAATCTAGGTTATTAAAATATGCATAAATATACTAAGAAGGTAGCGGAAATAATGCGACTGAATTGAAAAGTCAAACTCACTTAAACAAACTGAGTTTCTGGTAGGGAAAAAGGAGAAAGGGGAAAGCAATTAATGAAAAAGAGCTCGAGGGTATTTCCTGATCAAATTAAAGAGAGATAATGGGTATCGAGTTTCAAATTCGAGCGGACTAGTAAAATATTATATTTCAAACTGAAAGAGTATCGCGATGCCGATAATAGAAGGCAATGGTCAAATTGCAATAGTACACCTACTAGATACATCTCATAATTTGTAATTGAAGGGTTCAAAAATGAATCGATGCTCTCGGAACAGCTTGTTATTTGATCCTTTCCTCGTAGATGAATGTTCTTTACTCGTAGTTTTTAGAAAAGTATTGTTTTGTAGCTTTTTAAAAAAAAAAATCCATTGTACCAAATCAAAATCCTTCTCCAGAAAGCCGTTTTAGGGGGAGTATGTTGACTTGTTTCTGAGTTTGAAGTTTGTTTCAGCTAAACAAAATAGAGCATTTTACACGCAGCTAAATTTAAAAAAAAGCAAATTTAATTTAGCTCGAACACAGGGGTGGAGGATCTTAACTTGGTCTATTGATGGAGGGGGGGGGGTGGTTGGGTGGTAACTTGATCTATTTTCAGTTGCGCAAACCTAAAACTGTTTCATAAGTGACAATAGAAAAAATCCATGTTAACAAACAATCCAATTTCAGTTGCACAACCCTGAAACTGTTTCATACGCTACAATAGACAAAATTTTAAGAGACAAGTGAGCGCGCAGCAAAAACGCAAAATAACCAGCAACTTCTTAAAATAGCGCCCTCTCTTCGAGGTTCAAAAAAATCCAAGAAACGTTTCAGACAAATTTGCGCAAACGAATGCTTCAGAATGATTGACGCAGTGACTCTTCTATTTGGCAATGTGCCGACTAGCTTTACTTTTTGAAAAAATCGAAAATGACTTCTTCTCAAATTCATGGGTTGTTTTTTATAAGTTTGCTATTTTCGATAAAATTTTCGTCAAATATTTACTTGTGTATTGATTTTTATTCTTTTTAACAAATCTGAAAATTTTACAATTGTTACTTAAACTTAAGGCCGAATAGTGTTTCGCTTACATGAGCAAACAAATTGAAGCAAATGTTGCATGCGATTACTTGGGGTTCAAATAGCGCAAGGCTCATACAGAGAAGGCAAGATTTTTTTTCTATTGCATAAATTTTTAACACATTTTTGGAAAACGGTTTAAAATTTTACGTAGCCAAAGCTATATAGAAACTTAACAAACAGTTTTTACTTTAACGCATTTCAAGCAAACACCTGAAATTACTTATTCGATTTTTTCTTACTATTTGTTTCTTATTAGCTTATTTAGCGTTGAAAACTGATGATAAAATACGCAGGCGTTTTTCAAGGAGTTTAGTTTCAACAATTTTGAATTAGAACGTTTTTGCAAAGTAGTTGATCTTAAATTTTGTTGTTAATGCACTACTGTTTTTTCGAAAGATCTTGTCTTAGGAAAACATGTTAGCGCACAGTTTCTGGTAGAAATTTTGGCTATCAGAACGGTAATGACTGGCGGAAAAAATGAGTTCCTGAAATTTGCCAGCAAAAAATTGGAGAAAAATATGAACAATAATTAGGAAGATTGCAAAAATTTTTCTCCTTGAGAATTAATCATAAAAATTTTCTGCATGTAACTTAGATATCTTTAGCTGTCATATAGTTCTTTATCGTTTGGCACTCGGTGGCAAATGAGATTTCTAGCCATGACTATTAAAAGCTGATGCTAAGCGGGCTAAGAGTAAGATTTTTCAAATCTCACAAAAATATCTGCTCTCGCTAGAATTCATAGCTAGAAAAACCAAGGTCACAACTGATGAATTTTCTGGTGAACGAAGTGTGTGAAAAAAGTTTATAACTGAAAGATCGAAACAAAGTTCACAAATTGTTCAGGCGCCATTTTAAAGTTGACTTTTTAATGTTTTCATTTTGCGTATTTTATGACATTGAATTCTGCTTTTTAATATCGAAATTTATGGCATTTCGTTATTTTTTGTTGACTTGTAATTTCCGATAATTACGGTTAATTTACGTATGAATTGAAATGTTGTCAATCGGCCAGCTACCCGAAACCGATCTGCCTCAGAACCGAAACGAGGCAGAAATAATATCAGAAGAAGAAATTCAGACAAGTTGCTCAAAAAACAAAACAAAAACTTTCAGAGAGCAGTTTAACTACTAGCCAGTGAGGACTGTGTAAGACAATCAAATTTCAAATAAGGGCGGATTTGCCAACTTGGGAAAATTTGCTTCAGTAACCACTACCTTTAACATATCAAACAATTTTACAATGCGACCAAAAATTTAGGCTAAATTGAGCTTTGTCTAAGCGAACAAGAAATTGAAGCAGTGCGAAGTTCTTACGAGGTAGGCAAATAATGCGAGAAGGTTGCAAAACTTTTGTTCCTTTGTTGCATAATTTGTTAACATCATCTTTTAACAAATTTTGCAGTGGTTACATATCAGTATTTAGACAACCGCGTATTCAGACTGGTCAGTATTTAGACAAATACTGTTTCAACCAACCAGAATCGAGACAAAGAAGAAGTTAATAAATAATTAATATTTATTTTGGATTAGTTATGTCTTTTCTCGATTCTGATTGGTTCATACAGTATTTGTCTAAATACTGACGAGTATGAATACGCGGCTGTCTAAATACTGGCTGCACTCCTTTTGCAGTTTACTGCTAATTCAAAGTAAAGTGGAAATTTCCTACTGAACATCAACATATTGGAGTTCTAGCTGAAATTATTTCCGCTTGTCCGTTCTATATTTACTTTAAATCAGCTCAACGAGCTATGTAAAAGTACTGATAAACTAAGTAAGCAGTTTATTATGAGATTTAGTTTAACCAACTTTCAATAGGCATTTATGCACTAAAACAGATCTTCATCATTGATGCTTAAACACTATTGCAATTTCGAAACATATATCGCGTTTCAGAAACACCTGTTACCGCCATCCCTGGCAGTTTTTTTTGCTCTGGAAATGGCAAACTTTAGCAGAAAAGACCAATTACCGACATTGATTTTTTTAAGAAAAGCGGAATAAAAAAAATTTTACAGAAAATTGTTTAGATTTTTTTTCTACATAATCACAGTTTAGTTTTTCATTTGTTGTAATGCAAAATTTTCACAATAATCCAGTCGTAATTTTTCTAGAAGTCTTTCAAAAATGGTACACAATTATCAAGCTGCGACATTAAGTGTGATTTTTCTTTTTTTTTTAAAGTTTTAAAAAGATCAGCTTTAGTTAATCTTTTCAACTATGGCTTAAATTTGTTCAAACAACTACAGGCGTGGTACACAAACAGCTTTAGCTAACATATAGTTTGTAATTTTTTTTAGCTCCCAGTGACAATTGAAACTGCTTCGATTGATTTTTTAAAATTGATGTTAAAGTATCTAGGGGCACCATTTTTCGAATCTTCAAAAATGGACCAAATCAATTTATGCAATATCTATCAAACGGTTTTGGAGGAATTTAAGGAACAGTTTTAAGGATTTTTATTCTGAAACTAAAAACAGAAGTACAAACTGACAAAGACTTGCCAAAGGTTTTGAATTTCTAATTTTTAATCTTAACTGATATTTAAAAACAAAACTGAAAAAACTGCTCACAAAGCAAAAACGGGAACCAAAGGACAGAGTATCGGACTTGCATTAAAACTTGAATTATTTTCAAAGGAAATTGGCATTGCAAATTTGGAATTGCTTGCTCGGCTTCAGTCTGTCATCGCTTAACTATTTGCCTCTGATCAAATTGGTAAAAAATTATTAATTTCAGCCTCAATGTAAAAATTGATTAATTTCAGCCTCAATTTATCAAAACCAAATCGCAACAAGACTGCTCGTATCAGGGTTAGGCCCTGAATGTTCCGACTGCCTTTTAGGGTTTATGGAGCAGTAGTAACATAAAAAAAAAACTAAATGGAAACAAATCGAAAAAAAAAGTTCTAAAATTTGAAATTTCTTGAATGAAATCATCCCCCCACACGCCACATAAAAAACAAAAGAATAGATTTCGCTCCTTGTAACACATCAATTATGGCAAATAAGCTTCCTTGAACCAATTTAGAACGTTTTTTAAGACGGATTAAATCTCCGCTTATGCGTTAATAGCGCGAAATATATCGCGCGTTAATTGTCCCAAATTGGCCAAAATGCCGATATTTAAACCCTCATAACTTTACGAAAAATGATCACAGGTGAAATATCTTTTCAAATGTAAGCTCAGGACAACAATAGTTTTCGAATGATATAAAAAAAATTCCGTCAAAAATGGCTAGTTAAAAAGTCGAAATTTGTGTGAAGAAAAAAAACCCACCCCGAGCACAAATATTCCGTAACTTTCGTATCGAAAGTCGAAACAAAAACGTGTGCATATTTCTTAGAAACAATGATAATAGTTGTTATAAGCCAGTGAAGAAAAATATCTAACTGAAACTTTTTTAAGCTTTCTGAGCACTATGCAATTTGAGCAGTTGACTAACCAAAGGTTTTATAGCATCCAATCATTGTCAAAACAAAAGAGCTGGTCAACATGTCAATCTATGACAGTCTGTCAAATTGATTTAGTACGTTTTTGTTTAATTTTTTTACAATTGCAAGTTTTTACTTATACATTTTTCTTACTTTTAACGCAAAATCCAATTGTTAAAAAGTTTTAATTTGGACTGATTAGACTATTTTAAACAATTTTGGTCTTGATTTCTAAATATTTTTCGATAACTCATTACCCCAAATATCTGAATTTATTTGAGGTGGGGGCAAAAGAGCTAGTAGTCACTAAAAAAAATAAGTTTTACAGCTCAGAAACTCCGGTTCTCGTCTACATCAAAATTAAAGCAAAATTAAAGCCATGTCCTGCAGCAAAGTTTTATTGTTGATTATTTTTAGCGCGTTTCTTGTTTGGTTTGCATAACAGGAGAGCTGCTACAAATATGGAATATACAGACACGCTCAATCAAAACTAGAAGAAAAAGGTAGACAAAAAGCTCAAATCGTAAGTAAAAAAAGACAAAATTTAGTGTTTCAAACAAACAGCAGTTATTGAGCTACTTGTGTCGC
Organism: Symsagittifera roscoffensis; assembly: GCF_963678635.1. Classification (NCBI taxonomy): domain Eukaryota; kingdom Metazoa; phylum Xenacoelomorpha; order Acoela; family Convolutidae; genus Symsagittifera; species Symsagittifera roscoffensis. The sequence continues at coordinate 4,138,827 of NC_087064.1, forward strand.
AAACAAAAAACTTGAATGATCGAAAAAAGAAAAGAATAGTTATTATCAAGGCTACGTTCCCGGTAAATTTAAGTTTCTTCCGCCATTTTTTTTTGATAAATTTTTACCAAAAAAAATCATAATTGATGTTTCTGCGACTCGCAGAAAATCTATAAAAAAAACCATCAGGCCTGTCTAAGCATATTTCACTCAGCCTAAATTTAGGCCTGTCTCATTAAAATGACGAACAATAATTGTTCAGATTTTCGTTACGAAAGTAACGGAAAATTTGTGCTCAGGGTCGGTTTTTTTGTTCATTTTTGGCATTTTTTTAATCAATCGAAAGGTATTGATGTCTTCAGCTTAAATTGAAAAGAATATTCTACCTGTGATTAATTTTTTTAAAATTATAGGGGTTGCAATTCTGACCAATTTGGGATATATTTCGCGCTATTAACGCGTAAGCGGAGATTTAATCCGAGTTAGAGTTCCTTCCAAACTGGTTAAAGAAAGCTTATTTGTCATAATTGATTTGTTACTAGGAGCAAAATTTATCTTTTTGTACATTACATGGCGTGTGGGCGGATTGATTTTTCACAAAAAATATCAAATTTAAACAAATATATTATATTTTTTTGCATATAGTTTTTTTTGTGCTATTACTGCTCCATAGACCTTAAAAGGCAGTCAGAAGAATACGATCAATCTCGCTGATACGATCAATCTCGTTAAGCTTAGTTTTTCAGTGTCTTGCCTTCTGATTTTTGCTCCTTTATAAAATGAGAAATTGTCGAAAATAAATTTTATGCCCGTTAATATAATCTCTTGTTGTTTCTCATATAGTATTCAATAAAAAAAGTCAATTTTGTCCCAAACTCAATTGATAGTTTTCATGATCTTAAGTAAAATTTTCGAATCGATTTGGATCAGAAAAAAAAATCGAAACTTGTGTAAATCGAACTTTTTAAACGATTGAACCATATGTAATCAACTTTGATACTGCATACAATCTCTACAAAAAAGCAAATCATTGCCCTAAATTTGAAAGTAAAATTTTATATTCACAGCCAAAATTTGTTTTGAAAATTCAATTTTTGAATAATTCTTTGTTTGCTTTCTGTGACTTGCCAAACCTCACCCTTTTAAATCACCCTGGCAATCCCTATAGATAAAATTTTAAGCAATTTTGAAAAATAGACAAGGCAGAATTTTTGAGTTAACAAAAGCGGTCAGTTTGGGGCTTTTAATAGAAAAATCTTGGTAGTACGGAAAATAAGCTGCCTTGGGATTAGGATTTTTTAAAATATTCCTCCTACTGCAAAATAGGTGTGATTTATCGCAAGATACAAAATTAACATATGCTTAGCCGTAGAGTATTTTTTTATGGGTGTTGAGGACAGACGAGCTCAATGCCAGACTAGTGAAATACCAGACCAAACTCAAGGTCAGACTTGAGCAATAGAAACCTAATTAAAGGTCAACTGGTATAAAACTCAATGCACTCAGACAAGGTCAACTGGTCTGCTGGTATTTGATAAACTAATTAATTAACTGGTAATTAATTAACTGGTACTATTTGATGCTCAGTTTGTCGTGTCATTTTATAAACACAATCTCAATTCATTCTTCAACAATCAGTATCTCTTCTCTCTCCTCAGTTGAAACCTCAGATAACTCTCAAACCTCTATCCCCTAGTCCTACTTGCTCTAACTCTGAATCTTAACAGGTTATGGGCCCAGATTTCTAAACTTTTTGATTTAATAATTATTTGATTTCTGTCAGAGTTTTTTTTAGCTTTTATCTAGCCTTTAGCAAAGCAGAGATGGACTTGAAACTGGCTGGATTCAGAGGAAAGTCTGAAGATTTTCCAGCTTGGTCGACGAAGTTTGTGGCACTGATGCATACCAAAGGCCTGTTCAGGACTGTGATGGGCAATGACGATCTACCAGAAGCTGAACCTACGCTACCTGAGAATCCGAATGCTGACCAGATGACGGCGTACAACACCAAGATGCAGGAGCGAGCTGTGCTGATCCAGCAGAGGAAAGACAACCGAAACACAGTGTGGTCACATCTAGCTCTGGTCCTGAACAACACCACACTGATGTACATCAAGAACGACTGCGTGGCTGCGGATGGCTATGGCGATGGGACGAAGGCCTGGAGACTGCTGCAAGAGAAGTTTTGCAGTGTGGAGAGGCCTACAGTGGTCAGTCTAGTAGGCCAGCTTGCGAAGCTGCGCCTAGGATCAGAGGAGGATCTCGATGACTACTTCGTTCGAAGTCAAGAGCTGATGACGCGGCTGAGTGAAGCTGGGGAAGCAATTACGGACACACTCTTCAATGCGCTCGTGATCAACGGACTGCCTGACAGCTTTGAGCATTTCGTGGTGCAGGAGAGCTTCCAGCCGGCCAAGACTTTTACAGAGCTGAGAACGAGGTTGAGGAACTATGATGACTCGAGACGAGCTCGATGTGGAGAGAAGACTGGGAATGGACACATAGCTATGCAAGCTGTGAGGAAGAAGAAAGGAGCGTCGGGTGGTGGCTGTTTTGTGTGCGGTCAGAAGGGTCATTTGGCAAGAGATTGCAGATCCAGAAGTGACAGTGGTCAATCTGGTGCTCGAGGCAGTGGCTCGAATGAAGCAAGTGGTCCAACTTCAAGGAAGCAAGGGTGCTTCAAGTGTGGACAACAAGGACACTTTGCAAGGGACTGCAAGCAGGTAAAGACAGGGTTCTTCAGTTGTTGTGCAACAACCTCAATGAAGGGAGATGATCTCATTGTGGATACGGGATGCACCGATCATGTAGTGCGCGACAAGGCTGTCTTCTCAAGCTTTGAGAAATGGGATGAGGGGACAACAGTTGAGAATCCGAACGGTACAATATCAAAGATTGAGGGCATAGGCTCGGTGGAAGTGGACATACGAGACTGTCAAGATGTGACGAGGAGCTACACTTTCCACAATGTGCTGTTTGTGCCGAGCTACAACGTGAATCTGATGAGTGTGAGCTCAGCAATAGCTAGAGGGTCTAGTTTCAGCTTTACATCAGACTCTTCTCATCTTGTGGCACCGGATGGTCGACGGCTACCAGTGAAGCAGCGCGGCAAGCTTTTCTTCCTGGAGTGCAAGTTCAAGAGGAACGCGATGACTCTAGCTACGAAAGCGAAGATGGAGACAAGTAGTGCAATGCTGTGGCACCGAAGGCTGGGGCATCTCAACAAGCATGATCTAATATCAGTTGTTGATGTCGGCGAGCTAGGGTTCTGCGAAGTGTGCACAGCTTCGAAGATGCACGAAGTAGCAATGCCAAAGAAGACAGAGAACAGGGCAACTGCAGTGGGGCAGCGGGTCTTCAGCGACATCCAGGGACCATTTGAAGTTGCGAGCATGCATGGAGCGCGCTATGCCGTGAGCTTCATTGATGACTTCAGCCGTCTGGCAGTGGTCAAGTACCTGGTTAAGAAGAGCGATACTCTTTCGAAGTTCAAAGACTTTGTAGCTGAGCACGGAGCACCGAAGTGCTTGAGAACTGACAACGGAGGTGAGTATTCGTCGAATGCTTTTCGGATGTTCTGTAGAGAAATGCAGGTGAAACAGGAGTTTACAGTACCTAATACTCCGCAACAGAATGGCGTGGCAGAGAGGTACAACAGGGTGATAACTGAGATGACTCGATGTCTACTGGCCGATGCAAAGCTCTCAAAGATGTTCTGGGTACGAGCAATGTCAACGGCAGTCAGGGTTCGCAACTTGTGTCCTACATCCAGCAATGAGCATCGCATTTCATCAATGGAGATGCATTATGGGAAGCCATCGAAAGTCAACTACCTGCGAGTGTTCGGATGCCTGGCGTACTACCTGGACAGAGGAAACCGGCGGAAACTGGATCCGAAAGGCAAGAAGAGCAAGTTCATTGGTTATGACGAGGAGAGCAAAGCCTACTTGCTGATGGACCTGGAGACAAAGCGAGTGGTACGAGCAAGAAGCGTGACGTTCAATGAAGACATCATTCCAGACGACTTTCTGGTAGACAGTGAGCAGTCACAAACACTGGGTCTATCAATCGAGGGATGCATTGATGTAGAGGAAACTAGCACGAAGACCATCACTGAGTCTACCAATAAAGCGAATGATAGTGGAGCAGCAGCTTCAGTGGGGGTTACGGAAGATGACCCAGTCGAGACTGAAGAATTGGAACCACCTTCCACAGAGCCTCCAGAGCAGAGGCCAACAGAGATTCCAGAGCAGCGGTCAACTAGAACGCGGAACCCTCCCATCCGATACGGACTGGCTTACACTCATGCTTCAGTGATAGCACAAGAGCCAAGAAGCTACTTGGAAGCAGTATCTGGACCAGAAAGGGAGCAGTGGCTAGCAGCTATGGCTTTGGAGGTGCAGTCACTGAAGGCAATGGGCACCTGGACACTTGTTGATAGACCAAATTCTCGCAAGGTCATTCCTGGACGCTGGGTGCTTGCTGTGAAGAGAGATGCAATGGGACAAGTGGAGCGGTTTAAAGCCAGATACGTGGTGAAGGGTTTTATGCAAGTGGAAGGACTGGACTTCAATGAGACCTTTGCGCCAACCTGTAAACCAGAAACAAAGAGAATACTACTGGCTTTGGGAGCGCAAGATGATCTTGTACTTCATCAGATGGACGTGAAGTCAGCCTTCCTCAACTCGCCGTTAACAGAAACTGTGTATATGGAACAGCCCGAGGGGTTCAGCAGCGGGGACAACCAAGTGTGTTTGCTACAACGCAGTATCTATGGGCTGAAGCAGGCAGGAAGGGACTGGTACCAGACGCTGAGCACGTTTCTTCTGGAGACTGGTTTCACTCGAAGTACCAATGACTTCTGTTTGTTCACGATGAGGGGAATGGATGATGCTATGATCTATGTTCTAGTATGGGTGGATGATATCATCATTGGCTGCAAACTGCAAGCAGAAGTTGACAGGGTGAGGGACCGATTCACTGACCGATTCAAGATGGATGATCGCGGTCCATTAGCCTGGTTTTTGAAAATGCAGGTCAAACGGGCACCTGGTTCTGTCACTGTGAATCAGTCTCGCTACATTGAAGACTGCTTGGAGCGCTTTGGGTTGGCTGACTGCAAACCAGTAGGGACACCAGCTGATATCAGCACTCAGTTGACGAAGAAGGACTGCCCTGGAGCGGGCTCAGAAGAAGCAGTGGCAATGCAGCGTGAGGACTACAGAGGCATAGTGGGCTCGTTATTGTACATAGCCAAGCAAACGAGGCCAGACATCCTAGCTACTGTGACTCAACTTTCACGGTTTCTGGAGAATCCTGGGAGAACACACTGGGTGGCTGCTAAGAGAGTACTGCGATACCTGAAAGGAACCAAAGATCTGGAGCTGTGCTACATCAAAGATCCTGATGGGTTCAACCTTTATGGTTCAGCAGATGCTGACTGGGCTGGTGACGTTGATGACAGAAGGTCAACAACAGGCTACAGTTTTCATGTGCAGCGGTCAGGAGCAGCAATCAGCTGGAGTACCAAGAAGCAACCTACTGCAGCAATATCTACCAGCGAAGCTGAGTATCAAGCAATGGCAGCGGCTGTTCAGGAAGGCCTCTACTTACGATCCCTACTCAATGAGATGGATATGACGTGTGATGGTCCAACTGTGATCAACGAGGACAACCAGAGCTGCATCAAGATGTGCAAAAATCCCGTAATGCAGAAGCGTACAAAGCACATTGATGTCAAGTATCACTTTGTCCGAGAGCGGGTCGAGGATGGAACATTTGCGCTCGAGTACTGTCCAACCGAAAACATGGAGGCTGACTTGTTGACGAAATCCCTGAGCAAGGCAAAGGTGGATCAACATCGTCGAACGCTGATGGGTTGCAGCCTGACATTGGACAAAGCCAATTCAGCCTGAGTGGGGGTGTTGAGGACAGACGAGCTCAATGCCAGACTAGTGAAATACCAGACCAAACTCAAGGTCAGACTTGAGCAATAGAAACCTAATTAAAGGTCAACTGGTATAAAACTCAATGCACTCAGACAAGGTCAACTGGTCTGCTGGTATTTGATAAACTAATTAATTAACTGGTAATTAATTAACTGGTACTATTTGATGCTCAGTTTGTCGTGTCATTTTATAAACACAATCTCAATTCATTCTTCAACAATCAGTATCTCTTCTCTCTCCTCAGTTGAAACCTCAGATAACTCTCAAACCTCTATCCCCTAGTCCTACTTGCTCTAACTCTGAATCTTAACAATGGGGGCACAGTTTTTTGCTAGGTTTCAAATGGAAATACTTGACATGATCATTTAATTATTCTACAATACAGAATATATAATACAATTTTACCAATGTTGGATTTCCTTTTTTTAGTATTATTTCAACTAAACACCCTCCAAGCAACCTTTTCAACTCGAGAGCTCATTTTATCAATAAAAGCTGTGAACTGATATTTTTCAAGGATGTTTCAGTTTTTGTTCCGACTTTCGAAGAAAACGGAGTATCTACGCTTGGGATGGTTTCTTTCCCAGTCTTTTTCGCCGAACAAAATAAGAGGTTTTTTTTAAAAAAAGTTTTACATTCCATTGAAGATATCGACGTCCCTTTACATCCCATTGAGGATATCGGGCTCAAAGTTAAAACTATTTTGTAAAATTCTGAGAGTTTGAAAATTGACAATTAGGCCATGTTCTGGACTAAACTATGCCCGCTTTGAAGACATAATTCATAATGCTGAGAACGTAACGCAAAATATGCCGCTCAACAAAATTGTTCCATTTTAATTTTAGGCTAGCTAATTGGTCGTATTTATTTCGTACGACTCAAATTGTATCTTTGATTTTGTCCAAAATTTATTAATTTTCATTATTTTTCACCAAAATTTATTCGATACGGACATTCGAATCAGGGGCAGTCGGAGCGTTCAGGGCTTTGCTCTGATATAGGAGTGAGTAGTCTTGTTTGTTTCAAAATTGCGTTGTGGTTTTTCTTCTTTTAGAAAATGAACGAGGCTTTTTTCTGTTTTACGGCCCAAACTGATTTGTTTGCATATTTGAAAATAGAATCAAAAAGCTTCAATCTGATTGGTTGAAATGAATGACAGCGAAAAGAAATTTAAATTTTTATTAACAACTGGAGTTCAATCAACAGTTTGGTTCTCCTGTCCATATAACAGAAAAGAGCAAATTGTCGCATGGCTACCTGGGATGAATTAAATGTGGCATCAAAATTAGTCTCAATTTAGTAACCCAATTTAGTAACCAAATAGTAACCCCCTAAATACATGTAATATTTCGTACTTTTTGTCGATTGGTCACAAAAAATCAAACTTCACTGGGAAAAGCAAACTCGTAAAATCAATTTGAGCTCTCGTTGGGGGCGTAACCTAGACTTTTCAAAACGCTTGGAATCCTTTATGATGAAGTAATAGCAAAAAATACGGTTCTTGAAAACAGTTTTTAGAATGGAGTCGAAAACCTACTAAAGGATTGCGTTAACTGTACTTGTAGAGTGAAAAATGTTGAGAAGTTCTACGTGTAAAAACAAATTGATTTGCAAAATTGTCAAAAAAGATAGCTCGAGTTATCAAAAATGCGTCTTTTTGTTCATTCAGCGTCCGACTCAACTTTTTTCCCAGATCTTTTCTTTTTGCTCAGAAAGTTTTTTGTTCAAAAGATTGGTTATTTGTTCAAAATTTTTTCAAAATTTCCAAACGCATTCTATCAAAAATAAACGAAACCAAAGAATCTTTCTTTTTTTATACAAATTTTTCGAGTCCATTTGAGCAAGATCATAATGCAAAAATTGAAGTTTGCCATTCAATTTAAATTCAGATATCCCGAATGAGCAAACAGCAAAAAATATTCTCCTACCTTCGATTTCGTTGGCTATTCTTTTCTTCTGTCGAGCAAAGTTGTCTGTGAAACTTGGCTTGATTATAATTTATTATCAGACAACAAAGTTTAACTCTACTTTGAAAATTATGTGCAATCTGACTTCAAAACTAGGATAGTTAATTAACTCAGTGACATCTTAAATGACAAAACTTAACGTGTCACTATTGAACCATCTCTTCTTGCTCAAGTGGTGCTAACAAGTGTTCACGGTGCTTTTTCATGTCAAGTTCAAAAATATCATTAAACGATTACAAAACAAACCATCCGCAAAGATAAGAATAGAATTTGTAGTCTAATATTGGAAGAAGGTGTTATTTTTGTTTGTAAAACCAATGACCGCAACCAGAAAATAGTAATGTTGTCAAATATATGTAAGATTTGCGTTGGCTCCAATTGATCAAAATCCATCCCATTCCCAGCCATTATTTGTACATAAACTCTGAAATCCTTAAACAACAGTTTGTCCACGCCCTATTTGCGAGCGGTTATACAAAAAATGCTCACCAAAAAGTCAAAAATTTATGAAATTGAAAAAAAAAATCAAAGAAAGTGAGCCATTGAAAAAAAATTAAATATATACTTTTTAAAACATCAACTCAAACGTTTTGTCGGACAATCTCCGCCCCTAAATCAAATTAGGGAGGAGATAGTTCAGTTGGTTAAAAAGTAATATTTTTCAGCCAGTCAAATTTGAGCATAGTACATGCAAGCCTTAGTGCTTGAACTTTCATTTAACTAGAGGGGGGAAATTGTTCACTTGGTTTATTGAGGGAAGAGATTGCTCACATGGAACGTTTCGTCTGCCAACAATTTTAAACATGACTAATTAACGTATGAGCAGTCTTTAAAATCCCTAAAAAGGCTAGTTTACGTTCCATCAACAAGTGCTTGTACAAAAATTAGGCTCAAAAGAATTTTACCATTATCAAAATGAAGTTGAAAACAATTTGGATTCAACCTTTTGGTTGCTTACGCTGCACAATCAAAAACAAGAAATTTTCCATTATCTTAAGAAAAATTGCATGTGAAAGCAATCCATGTTTGTTTATCAGATGGGTTAAAAGGTGAGAAAAGTCGAAGTGGCCTGAAACAAACCTTGCAAGGTGAAAATGAAAAAAAAACATATAGGGTGTTACAGAAAATATGCTTTGACTCGGTTAATTGTTTCGACTTTCAACGAAATTAAGGAATATTTTATTCAGACCATTTCTAGAAAATTTTAATCTCGGGAGACCGATCAATGGATCTTCGTAATCCTCGAATGAACGCGCCCAGCACTCGCCTATCCTGATTTAATATTGCCTGTGAATCGCTCACTAAAAGACTGACGTGACTAAAGTGTTGTGATGCTGAAAGCTTATTGATCATTAATTACGCGTGGCGATTTATCCCGCACCACAAAGTCGAACCAAATTCAATTGAAGCAGTCTAAATGATGTTATTAATAATTCCATACACCATTATTAAAATTCAGCTTTAAACTCATAAATTGTCAATATTGTATTAACCGAAAACTATTCGAGATCATTTTATGCACAGTCGGAGCATTCGGAGCCTTGCACTGATACGAGCAGTCTGGTTTGTATTAATTTGACGTGTGCAATTTTTAGGCACTAGAGAAGAATATCGCTTTTCGAATTTAGCCCTTTTATAAAAAAAATTTGGAAAAATCGAAAAAATGGGAACAATTTGAACATATTGGAACAGAAAACGCTTTTCAATACATACATGTGCAAAAAAAAGTAATATGATGAATTTTGCAGAGCAAAAACACATTTTATGGCAGAATAAAATGCATTAACTCTCTAAATTCCAAAATTTTACATCAAGTGACATTTGAAACAAAAATATCCAGAAGCTAAATGCTTTTCCAATACTTAATTTAGTATGAAAATTATGTAAGCTGAGAAATATTCAGATCAAAGTAACACTTTTTTGCTATAGAAAATGTACACTAGCCTTACAAACTGTGACCTAAAGTGAAATTTGAACAAAAACGAGAATCTGCGCTAAACGCCAAAATTGAAATTTTTTTTATGAATTGTGGCAGTACACCTTCAAAAAGTCACCTTGGTATTTGTTCCGCAGATTAAGCGCATTGTATTTTTGATTGAGAAATGTAATTCAAAATAAGAGATTGTAAAAATTGTCGATAGATCCGAACCTGTAAGTCTCTTTTTGCAACAACCTCTTGCGCAGCATATTGTATGTAACCAAGGAAATGATACAATGTTTCAAATTCATAGGATATAGTTTGCAAAACCGTAAGTCCCAATAATTTTGATGGCCACAGTTCGGAGTTTTTCAAATTTGCTTCAAATTCTTCAAATTTTGTAATTCTAATTGTATTTCCTTGGAACTTTCAAACAAAGATCAGTGAAAGTTTACTTTTTCTGATTATTTTCCTATTTTATCTGTCATTTCTAAGAATCTAGGAACAAAAACAATTGACACGGATATTTTATTTAGTGAGAAAGTAAATAAACGAACGTAATGTAGTTATTCTAAATTTCTTTGGCATTCTTATTTTTCTAATGTCGAAACTCTAATGTCGAATTTCGTGGGCATTCTTCTTGGGCATTTTTTTTTTCGCTAAGAAATACACAGAATCCTATTATTTAATAAACAATCAAATTTTCTTTCGACCATTGAAACAAAGATTTTTCTATTACTCACAGGAGAAAGCATTCCTCTCAAGCTGTTGACAAAAAACTTGTAGGAAGAAAAGAGAGACCTACATTCAACAAACTTGCAAGTACTTCAACCCAGTCTAAACTTTTAGACTTCATTGGACTTTTGTAATTGAAAAAGAAACAGGTGGTCACCATCACTGCCAGAGGGGCAGTAATAAAACTGTTACACGAAAGACACCCTGGACAAATCGGAATGAAATTTCTCTCGGAATATGTCTAATCTGGAATCACAAAAAAAGGCTCCAACTGAATTAAAGAAGGTAAAAACATCATATTTTTAGATTCTTCATCAAACGTTTATTTTTTACCACCATTAACCGGGCTTCACCGGTCCCTTGAATACTAGTTTGGGCACCCAGAAACTTTTTTTGTAACAGTGTAACAGTAGATTTTCGAAGTTTTTTTCAGCAATAGTGAGTTCACGTACTTTTCCATTTCTTCAAGATAACATCCATCTTCAATTCATTGCAAAAAAGTTAGAGTAGACCAGTTATGTCACGTTTTCCAAACGATTTTGGATTCGAAGACCATCGATATTACATTTTGTGAGTTCGGAGACCACCAGTCCCCTCGATTGGTAGAAAAACTTGTACAAACAGTCAAAACAGTTTTTCTGGCTTTGTAATTAGCTAGAAACTTAAGCTAGAGTTTCTATGAATTCGGCTATTTTTCTAATAAAGAATGCTTTAGACATAATCATCGAAAAACTAAGCAATACAATTTAATCGAAAATAAATTGCAGTTAGTAGAGAAAAAAAGTCTACTGTTTGAAACAATAATTAAATTTTCTAGCTAAAAAGTACTAAAAAATCAGATGATGCCTTCTGAAATAGGATTTTTTAGGGGATTAAAAGAACTTTTCCATGTTGTCTCTGAAGTCTCTCAGCAGGTGCACTTCAAATCCAAAAAATGAGACAGCTAGACCTATGACAGAGACAATAATAGAAATCGTGTTAACTACATCGGGATCAAATTGTCAAAAAATCATCTAATCAGAGGGAAAAAGGAAAAAAAAACAAGCAAAAGTCTCATTTTCAACAAGCACGAATCCTGTCAAAGTTTTAGAAGTCATTTAGCAGAGGGTAGCAGATATTTGAAGATTATCAGAGGTAGCAGATATTTGTTATTTTATTCTTCGGTGTTGAGTGACTAGGAATGGATTGTTAGTGGTTTTCCTTGCAGTGACATCGCAGAAAACGTATTATTTCAGAACTTGGAACTTCAAAATTCCTTTAAATGTGATACTACTAGATCGCCTAAACTTATTAACTTTTATATTAAGGATAAGGAGTATTTTCAGATTTATGTAAAGATAATGGCATGCAGATCGATACAAGGCATCCGAAGGAATGGCAAATCTCCATCAAACCAGCGATCTGCATAGACAGCCAAACCAGGCATAGGAAACTTGAAAGACGTCTACAAGACCTCCTTTCAACGGAAAACAACACTGGACCTCACTCGGCCGAGTTGGAATATATGTACCGTACATTTAGTAATCCGTCAGAGCAGTTGATTTTTATATTTTATAATTCTTTCGTACCGTTCCAATCAAATTCACTTTAAATTTAATTAGTTTTCCAAGCGCTTAATCGCGCTTTATTCATACACGTTTTTTTACCGGGCGTCCGATGAAAATGGTATATGAAAATTCTGGTTAAGAGTTCTGTTGGTTGCTGCTTGACTGGGCAAGCATAACTGAACTGCTTTTTCGTCTAATGCTTCCTGGAGACAAGTGGCAATTAAACTGCTTTTAACAGGTACCATTTGTTGCTTGCCCTCTTTTTTTCGTTTGATGCATGATTTTGTTCGCTTCAACTTTTCCCGCGTCTAACATCGTGGCTTTGCTCGTTTTTGGTAGATACCAGTTCATCTCCAGCTGTTACAGCGAGCATTCGGCCTTTGTCGGAACTGTATCCCGCGCATCTCTAGTGTTCAGTTGTTTTTATTGTTTGCTTTTCCTGAAGTCGTGTCCGTCAATAATCAGCGTTCGTTTGTTTCTTTGAGACATTCCCCATGTTGTTTGACTCATAATAGTTAAGTTGTATGTTTGCACAGAAAAGATTTAAGCATTGACACAAAATTAAAAAAATTAGTGTTTTTTCTGTTTCAAGAGCGTTAATTGCGGATTATTGTCCAAATTTTGCGTTTCATTGATAAAAATTATGGCTTAGATGACACTTGAGGCTCAATTCAAACAATTTTTTTAGTCAAAACAAGTTCAGTTTGCCATTAGCACTTGCTGGTTTTAAACATTAATCGATTTGAACATCAAATAAATAACTAGAAGTGTTATTGTGGGACAAAACGGCAAAGGACTAGTTGTCATATGGGGCAAGTTGGCATAGGACAACTTTTCATATAGGGCAATTTAGTATACGGCAAGCTGGCATAGGGCTGTCTGACCTTTAACAGTACTGTCTGGTCTAGTACTGTATGACCTTTACCGCATACACTCCGCTTGATCGGTCGTACTATTTGTTGTTGATCGTATTTATCACAACAATTGTTATTCAGCCTTAATTTTAATTATTTTCAAGTTAAATTTATTTTGCATTTTAGGGGGTAAACTATTTTAACATTTTCTTACTAATCCAACCTGTGCATTTGTAGTCATCATTAATTGTAGTATAATTTTCAGGATAGCGCCATAAAAGTTTTCAGAATATTTTTATCTTATCGCGCTATGGCAATAATTTGAACTTAGCTGCGAAAACTTCAATCTAAACTGCCATAAATTGCTTTCGAAACTTTCTTTCCTTAGTTTAAAACAAAACTGGCTATTATTGACAGTTTTGGATTTTATTGGTGTCCATCTTAAATATGAGCCCAGTTTTACATTCACATTGCGGGACGTAACTAGCGTTGAGCGTTCTCTCGGGGGGAGTCGGGACGGCAGACGTTTGCTGTACCATTTTTAGGCCTGCCAAATTGATTTTCCGAGCTCTCTATTGATTTTCTGAGCTCTCTAAGACACTAGCGAGTTCACATTTTTGCAAAAACAAAATCAGCGGTACATGCAGCTCTTTGAAAAAAATTTGCCAAAACTGCCGTTTTTCAGCATCTTCTGGAAAACATTGGGTTAAAGAGTCAAATTCTTGAGCTGGAGGAGGAATAGATTTCAGTTCATTTGGCCTGAATTAACTTGCTTATTGGACTTTTTTCTTCGACGCCGTTTTAATCAAATTACTTTTTACTGATTGAGTTTTTAATATCTTCTTCTGACTAATTAATAAGGTTTAGCGAAAGATTTCATAACAAAGTATGACTAACCGCTGAAGACAGACGATGATTCTGCAAACTGTGCCTAACGGCACTCCAACCTCCTCCGAATCCAGTTCTCTTTCTCAACTTCGGGGGCACCAAGGGAAGGGGCGTGGCCACTTCAGACAAAGACTCACCCTGATGATTAGTCTGTTCACAATCGCCCAATTTTTCTCCTCCCCCATCGCACGCTGCGTTCATTACCTGCGTTCGATTGCCCACCTGGCTGATGGTCACATGATTGTTCGCGTGGTTACTCACGTGACCATGACTGGTTGCTCCGACTGAATTTTGAGAGCTATCGAGGGATAGATTATTAGATAATGTTGTTTCGGTCATACAGCGCTGGGTGCAGTCGTAATAGTTTTGCACCGAGGCGGATTTTGTCAAGTTTTGAGATTTTAATGGCGCTAACTGTGAATGTTGGGACGTATTTTGGGATAACAAGGCCGCCTTGCTATCTCTGTGATAAAGCAGATTCCCTGCATTAGTCTTACTCAAATAACCGCCACTTCTGGAATATTGCATACTTAACAGTACTTAACAGACAAATCCTCCCTGCGGTCCAAATGGCTGAAATTTACAATAAGAAGTCAAAAGTTGGATCCAAGTCTGGAATTAAAAGATCCAAAACATACGTAACTTAACACTCGCTTTTGTCTTGATCTATTGAAGTCCCCTTCACGTTTTTTTTAAAGTAAAGCTTGGAATCATTTTTCCACAGTTATAAGCCTCTTTCAGTTTATAAATTCACAATATTTGGTAACCTAACAAACTTTTATTAACTTTAACTGGTGTCGCAGTGGCATGTTCAAAATGTTACTCCATTAAAATCCAGATGTTCCCCCGCATAGTACGAAATTTAACTCCAAAGTATGCCAATTTTAGTCAAAAAGATAGCTTGAACAGATAACTAGCCGCTTAGTTGAAAATTGCTTTTAAAGTGAACATTTTCATTTCAGATGGGCGATAAAGGAGGAATTAAATTGGCAAATTGGGTCAAATGCTTTGCAAAATAAATAAGTCGGCCGATATTTCAGATCAAAAGAAAAAGTAAATCTTGAAGGTAATATTTCAATTGAATTCTTCACGCGTCGTAATCCTAAAACAGCACATATCTGAAAATAACTCAAGATTTCTGATCTAAAATTCACTTAAGAAAGTAACACTGCACCGTAAATTGCTACTATTTTTTCTTTAGTCAAAATACGGAATAATTATGCACGACCTTTAAGCTTAAAGTAGGAATATATTATACGAACAACCGATTATAATAATGATTTCTATGAAAGAAAAAATAGCTGTAATTATGTAAAAGTGCCACTTTGAAAACGATTTCCTGCCACAAAAGAGGAAAAATTATGTTTTTTTTTATAAATTGTGCGAGCATTCGGCGTCAAATTTTCTTCACCGCGAGGGAAAAGTTAATGCTTATAAATCAATAGACAAAATTCTCTCAAATTTGTAGCTAAAATTAGTTCAATAGACTAGTATTTTCTAAAAACTCAGCTTTTTATAACTCAAATACGGGAGGCTGGGATTCTGAGTTGGGGAGAGGGGTGGTCGTCTTAGTTTTGACTGCCGTTTTTTAGGGGAATACCCGTTGCTGTTGATTGCTTACAGCCTCAAATTTTTTTGTCCGATCGAATTTAAAAATTGTGTGTGGGTCAGAAAATTTATGCAAAATAGGGGGGAGGGTGTCATTATATGTTTAGGCAGAGGCTTACATAAAACCAAGAAATGACCTATAAAAATTTTTATATTTTTTTTCTTAAAGACCTCCATTCCCCTGAAAATAATTTTCGATGCATACCACTGACAAAAAGCAATGAATAGTTTTCCCTAATTTGATTAAGTGTCCACTAGTCTAAATAAAGTTGTCAGTTTACTAAGTTGAAGGAAAAATTTTATTTTCTCTTTTGAGTTAGGACCGAGTTGGTTAACTCATAGAGTAATTTCGGATAGGGTACACCGTCTGCTCGTCACGCTATCTTATTTTCGGCCGGATAGATTCGTGCAACTTCTTAGTCTAATACCGATCCTAATCTTACTCTTATACTATCTAGTCTCAGGTTGTTTAACTAGTCTCTGCTAGGCTCAATAGATCTAGGGTATACTGGTTTATTGCGGCTGCTGAAGTGCTCGGGAGAGTCCAACTAATTTCTAAGTTAAATTCAAATCTCTCTGGTGCTGAAATTACAAGTAACTTCAGCACTTACAAATAAGTGGGTTGTTAGTTAGATGGATCATGATTGGTTAATATTAAATACTTTACATTGGTAAAATATCTAAATTATCCAATCATAAAATGTAGTTTAGATCAGGTTCCACCCATCCGGGTTTTACAGAATTTTTTAGAATAGTTCTTCTGCAATTCGAAGGATGGATGATGGACGTTGGTGTTTGGCGAACATCATATTTCTTTTGTTTCCTCTTTGTTAAAGAAATTCCAGGAAGCTGGAGTTAGAGACATAAGACGTTGTGTCTTCTAGTGACAACGACTAAGTCTTTGCAACAAACTCAAATCTGATTTCAGAATGGTTTGCTATGTCAGGTTTTTCTGTTCTGCGTGGAGATTGTGCGTGGAGGGGATGCCTGGTTACTCGGATCTGTACGTATACTTGAACATCGAGGTGGTCATTGGTCTAGTTCAATGAAGTCCTTTTCTGCGAAGTCAAGTCGTACTCTAAATCCTTTGAGTTGTGATTGTGAGTGGCATATCGATTGTGGTTGGTCATTCTCTCTCGAGTGTAGTGGGGTCGTTTTGTCTTTAGATGTTCGTCCTTGGTGTTGTATTCTGATCTATGTATTGCATAATGTAATTTACATTTTATAAAACATTTATTAGTTTAATATTTTTTAATTATGATTTTAGTTAGTTGTTTTCACAAAAGCTTTTTGTTTTAGTTCGGTTATTTTGAAGAGTTACTCACACTTGAGTAGCTCTTATTAAAAATAGAGGTGTGGTCACAAAGCGTGGATGTAGCGCGGTGGGTTAGGCCGGCTATAGAGCATGCTCAGGACGTCCTTCCTGGTGGGTTAGGCCAGGAGTGGGAGTATGATTTCATGCGGTTTTTGTGAGGGGTCCTGTTATGTGACAACGTTTTATGTTGGGTTTGTTGTGGTTTTTCTTATGTCTTGTTGGTTATGTCCTTTTTCCAAAAAGCAAATTGTTCGTGGTATGGGTTTGTCTTTCGACTTTTTTGTGTTTTATTATTTCTTTCTTAGACTTTATAATAGTCTTCAAAAGAATAAATTATCCAGTTTTAAACTGGGTTAATCCGGTTTGGGTACCGTTGGTTTCCTTTTCTTAGTCATGCTGTTATTCTATGATTTGTGGTATTTAGTAAGCTGCGTTGGTTAGTTTTGTTTAGTATATGATTCCTTTCCAACCGGGTTAAAGGAAGGTTTGAAACATGTTATTATATGTTAGAGTTGTTTAGTGTGAAAACTTGAAACTGAAATTCATTATTTTAAACAATTCTTCGTGGGCGAGCTGTGCGAGTGTGGATAGAATTTCTGTGCGAATGAATGAGAATATCAAAAGGTTAGTACTGCATTTGCTTCTTATTAATTTATTGCATAGAATTTGGAAATTTACTGCTAGTTATGGGGGAATTTTAAGTTACAAATTTTCATCATAATTAGATTTACTGCTTGTGGGGAAAATTTTAGAAATGAATTTACTGCATTGGTATTAAATTTATAAATTTATAAGTGTAAGAGATTAATAGAATTGTTGAAATCTGTTTGATGAAATTTGCGATCTTTATTTGTTTTTTGTGGTTTTTGTAGGTGATCGTCGGATGAAGACTAAAAATCTAAAGAAAACATGGATAAAGAATGGTGAGTTTTTAATATTTTAATTAGTTAGTAATATTCATTTAATTCATACTTACCTGTTAGTCGTCGGGGAAAAAACCGTGGGGGAAGATGTCGTGGATGAGATCGGAATTTGTTAGTAGTTTAGCTAAGATGCGGATGATATTTTTAGTCTGAAGCAGTGGCCAAAGCAATTGAAGTGCCTTAATAGTGGTTAGTTCTTCAGTGCCAACTGCAAACTCATAAGGTGTGTTTTGGATTAGATTATATAATTTGTGATTGAATTTAGTGTTGTGGATGAATTCTAAAATTGGGATTTCTATGGGTTGTACAAACTCGTGCGGGATAAGGAAGGGTCGGGATTCTTCGGCGATGAAGGTCTTGGTGATGGGACAGGAGATGTACATTTGGGTTATGGGATCATAATTGCGAAGAATACCATGAAGGTTAGTATCTTTAATGCAATATGTGAAATTTAGGAAAAATGGTGAAGTGTATTTGGAATTAATGAATTGAAAGCGATGGTGTGGTTGTCTAGAGGGTGTGTGTAGGTCAAAGTGATTTTGGATGAAGCGGTAATAACTATATGTGTGGGTTTGTTTAGTGCGCAACATAATATCGTGTGAGCAGTGTAAATCTCTTTCGTGTGGTGCAAGGAAATGAAAGGTTAGTGAAAATATTTGTAAGCGTTCTTTAAAACTTTCGTATGCTTGTGTGTCTGTTAGTGCTTCTGAAATAATGTGATCAAACTTTCGGTCGAAGATGTTTAGTGTAAATATATATGGTGTCTTGATGAAAAATTTCTCGGTAATTTGTGGATTAGCGAAGCGATCGTCGTCTAAGAATTGATCTTGGTTAGCTCTGATGATGTTGTGATCATAGTATTCGAGTGTATATTCGTTAGCTCTAGGTGCAGTGTGTGTTTTTAGTGATTTTTTATATCCAACGTAAGTAAATTGTCTAGCGGTTAGTGGTGTAGTGAGTCGATATAGCATGTCCGTATTTCGCTCTATATCAATGTGAGTGTTAGATAAAGGTAAGCAAAGAGGGTTAGTAAAATGATAATATGAGGTCCAAGAGAGAGTGGGCATTAAAACGTATTCATCTACAAAGTTGCGTGTTTCGTTAGTGTCGTGGGGGGTGTTTAAGGTGTATTGTGGGAATGAGGGTAAGGTGATGGCTAAAAATTCTTTTGTGTTAGTATGCTTGGGGTGGTTGATGTATTCACGGGCTGTTCCTGGTTTTGCTGGGAAAGGATGGTTGGGGAACTTTCTTTTAAAAGTGCGGTAAGCTCTATTAGTGTTGAGTGAAGATTCAGTTGATGTGGATGATGGTGCTAATGATTCAGTATAATTTGAAGAGGGTGTAGGGGTAGGGGGGTTGGATGAATTTATTGTGGAGGAGATTTGGTTTATGGTTGGGGTATTAAGGTGGTAGGGTTGTTGTTGAAGGGTAATAAAATTATCTAGCTCTGGGGAGATTCGGGGGGTGTCTGGAGAATGAGATGATTGGTCAGAATGGTATGAGGAGTAGGTTGGGGTAACTTGGGAAGCATAAGAGGGTGTGGGAGTGATTGGGTCAGGGTTATTGGATAATATGGGTTGAAAAGGGGGTTGAGAAAATTTAGAAGAGTTATGAAAATTATTGGATGGGGATGGTTCTGAGTCGGCAAATTCATCGGGGGTTTCAATATTCGGGTTATTGAGTTGTGAGATGGAATATAAAACTGAGATGTGTGAATTAGTGTCGGAATTCATGCCTGATGTTACATTACTAGATGGAAAATCGGGTGGCGGAAAAGCAAAAAGTGGTATTATTGGGATTGGAGAGGTAAGATTGGTTGGGTGGGAATTTGATCGGTGTAGTGATCCAAGTTGGCGGCTCATCGTGGGCTAAAAAAATGATTATTTTGAGACTGAAAAGCGGTGGTATGGGGTTGTTCAATAATTTGTTCATAAGTATTATGGTCTTGTGACTGGTGTGTCATTATATGTTGGATGGGACTTTGTGATGTGGTGAGTTGAAAATTTGGATTATGTGTGATGGCTAAATTTCGAAAATTTCGTGGGGCTAGGGATAGTGGATGGTTATTTGGTAGGGGTGGTAATTGTGGTGCCGTTGGCGTTATGTCTACATTGTTATGTTCTTCGTCGTATGTATTTTGTCGTGTTGCTATTTTTGTGTTATATTCTTTTATTTGTGCGTCTAAAAGAATTTTGTTTATAGATGTAGAAAAGATTCCAAAAAATCCTGCAAAGAGTATGCGTGCTACGCTTGCTTGTCTGTTTACTTGTGTGTGTATAGCACACGTGTTGTAGATTCCTTTTAAAAGTGAGAAAAGAAATCCAATAAAGTTAAACATTGCGTATAAAATAGTCAATTTTTCTAAGATGTAGTAGGGCCATCCTAGAAAATCGAGGATCTCATTTTTGAGTGTAACAAAGCTAAAAATGTTAATTGGTGATATATCTTGGGGACGGTATTTTTCACCGTTTAGATATATATAATCTTTAATGTCTTTAAAATATCCGCTATAGTCTTGCGTGTAGATATCGGCAAATCCTGCGGTTTCTGCAAGTTTGCGTAAATTTTGGTCTATTGATTGTCTTTGTATAGTGTCCATTTGTGTTAATAATTCTTGGAATTGTTGTGTTCTAATGTGATGTTGAATATCTGATTTTGAATAGATTCCTATTGATTGTAAGTCTATATTTGGGTTTCGAGCAATAGCGCGAATGCTTTCTGGTGAAAATTTTTTGAGTGATTGCATTAATGTGGGATATGGAGTGAGAAGATAATATTTATTTTCATCAGGGTTTAGTTGTACTACATTGTGGCTGTTTTCTGATCCACATGGGACTGCGGTATCCCAGAAATAGGTTCTTCGTGAAAGTGTATCCACGAAATGTACTTTATTCTTATAAAAGATAGGGATTCTTTTATAACATCGTTTATCTTCAAAAACGTATAGTGGTGATACTTTTTTAGTACAAGTATAAAACCATAAGATGTTTCCTTCATAGTCTAAAAAATTTGATCTATTTCCAGATAATAAGTATCCTGCATAGGGTATTTTTAATACTGCTAGTGCAAGTGATTGTAATATTTGTGTTCGTTCTAATTCGCATAGTTGGTGTAGTGTTTCTAATTCGGAGAGTGACATTTCTTGAAAAATTCGGCTAATTGTATAATCTAGTTTCATATCTAAATGAATATCATAGTGGATATTACCGAAATATGTAGTATTCATTAGTGATAATTCTTGTAAGCGTGTGCTTCTGGTGTCATGGGGTTTTAGATGTCCACCAGGTTGTCCGTTGCTTTTTTCAAAATTAACTGGTATATAGGATGTTCCTTCGTTTGGAGGATGACCTGTGGCATATGGGTCGATTTTTACTTTTCCAGTGGTCATGTCGAATCCTTTTTCGTATTCAACTAATATTTCAGAGTATTGTGTTCTGTGAAGTGGATTCCTGTATTTACATGCAAGTTCTGTTTCTTGATATATTTGAAAACGTGTCAATTTATTTTCTATATTGTCTATGTTTCTAAAATTAGAACTTAGTTTTCGTGATGGATGGACTTGTTCATATGGAATTGATTGTATAAAATATTTTTCGTGAAATTTTATCATACGAGCGTGTATTTTTGCTACTTGAAATGTTGTACATGTATCTTCGGGGAACCAAACAATGGTTGCTTGTGTTCTCGTTGTAGGGTCGCAATAACCTTGATCATTTTTACAAGGTAATCGGATTCCTTGATAGATCATTGTATTATCTGATAAATCTCGTGTTAGTTGTATTTTTTCGAGTTGTATTTTCCAATCGAAAAACATTATTTCTTGGTATCCTTTATTTTTTGTGTCTGCTTTGCAGTTTGATGGGTCATTTATACCAATGTGTGGTATCCAATGTTTATCGTGTAGGTCATAGGTTAATCGTCCGTGTGCGCCGTTATACGGGTATTTTTCGTCTAGTTTTATATGTCCTTGGTGTCTTTCAAGTTGTGATTGATGTACAGAGTCTGAAAAAACTTGAAAATTAACTAACTTTCTTGCGGAGTTTTTATTTTGTGTGATGTTTAGTCTAAGTAATTCACTTTTACAATTGTCGGGATTGAGATGTAAAAGACGTTCTATATTACTCTGATAGAATGATTCATGGTCAAGTCGGTTTTTGTTTCCGTTCGAGACTTGTGAACAATGTACTTTCTTTTCGGAAAATGTTGCTGTGAATTTATAACCTGTAACTGTTGTTGCTCGGGCTTTTGAATAGAGTGTTGCTATTACATCTGTGGTTTCTATAGCTTGTGGTTCTGTTTCACATTGTGATACTTGATTTATTGCATATTTATGTAGTGTTTTTTGTTCATTTTCTTCACAATCGTAATGTGTTACTAATAAATCTTGTGGTCCTGTACGAGGGGAAGGGTTTATGTTTTGATTTGAGATTACTAGAAAAAGGAGTTGGAGAAAAATTAATAATTTTAGAATATACATGTGTATGATAATCCTGAGTATGGATTATAAAATGTAATGTAGCCAATTGTGTTTTTGGTATATCTGTCGTATTTGTATATTACTTCAGTAGTTATAAACGGTGGTGGTAGTGATTGAGCTGTTATGTTAGGTGGGTTTAATGGGTAGGGATGTTGGGTAATATTGTTTAACTTAACTGTGATTTCAAACTTTAATTGTAAACTGTTTTGTTGGAGTATTTGAATATTGTGATCACGGATATCGTTGTGAATATCTTGGCGATATTGTAATCTATTAAGTGCCCAGTTATGAAGGCGGTTACTTTCTTGATGTTGTCCAAATAATGGTGGAGGTGCTGTAAATGTATTCCAATCTAGTCTTAAAGGAATATTTATTGATGATTGTTCTCGATATCTGGCGTCGAGATTATTTGGAAAATTTAAGTTAAAAGGTGGTGGTGAAATCTGGCTTATTGATGGTGTTGATGGTAGTGATAATGTTTCTGGTAGTGATGAGGATGTTGTTGTATCCGTAGAAATATCTATTGGATTATTGACTAAATTTAATTCACCTTGTGTAAATGAATGTGTTGTCCAATATGGTAGTCGTGATGCCTGGTTTGGGGGGTTAAAGGGATTTTCACGTATTTGTTCAGATGTTGGTGTTGAACCTAAGTAATCTGATGGTAGGCTTGAGGTGCTACGTTGTGAAAGAAGCGTAGGGGTTTCTGGTAATATACCAATGGGGTTTTCTGAAGTGTTTTGTGATGGGGATTGAGGTATATCAAAATGAACTCGGGGAGTTTGAAAATTTCTGTTTCGTCGAGGATGTATAATTTGTCTATTTATTTCGACTGTATTTTGGTTTTGACTAGGATTTCTTATTCTACTTAGTTCTTGTGGTAGTGTTGGGTATAGGTTATATGTTGGTTCGCTTAGAGGTGCTTGTCGTTGAACTGGTTCTAGTGGTTCTGATAAACGAGCATGTCGTTCTTCAAAAGTGTATGGATTGTCTTGAAAAGAAATTCGTGTAGATGTTTGAGGATTTTGAGTAATTGAAGGTGGTGTTTGGTTATCTTGGGATGATGTCGGTGAAGACTGACTTTGTGACTGTTGGGTAGCAATTTTTGATGGATTTTTGAATTGTTACTTTAGTGGGAAGGTTTATGTTTATTATAATATTCTTCCAAAAAAAGAATTAGAAGGATTGTTGCTAGGGCAAATGTGAAGATTGCTTTCTTTATACATTTACATATTGTCAAAATGAGGGATGATAAAAATGTTATGAAAATTACAAACAATAAAAAAATATCAGTTCTACTGAAAATTGTTCGTATCATTTAGACAAGTTGTATAAATCGTACCTGTGGATATAATCAAGGGTTTTGGAAAGTTGGAGGAATAGTTCGAGTATAGTGTAGAAAATTAAAAAAATGTTACAAAAAATGATTAGGATTATTAGAAAAGATTCAAGTATATCAAAAAGAAATATTATAAAGGTTTCAAGTATTGTAAAAAAATGTTTAAAATTTATGAGTATTTGAGTAACTGATTGAGAGAAGAGCATTTAAGAAATGATCTCTTGGTCGAATATTTTTTGCTGTTCGAGGCGATTTTCTAGTGTGGTCGGATTATTTATTAGTTTTTTGACAAGTGGGTTGAGTTTTGTAAAAAATTGTTGGGGGCAATTTTCATGGTGATTGGGAGGTCGTCTTTTTCTTTATTTTTGTTTGTCAAATGATCCGGGGTATGGTGAGATTTTTATACTTTAGGCTAATTAAAATGTTCATTTTGTTACTTTAGGCTAAGTTAACAAATTTGTTTTGGGGGTATTCGTGGTCTGAGTTGGGGAAATATTGTTGATCTTTGGGTTATTAGATAAGGGAGGGGTACGGTATTATGGTGATATTTATTTTAGTTGTCAAGTTGGAGTGGTTTGCTTATTTTTGACCTGGAGGTCGTAAGGTTATAGTTATAGATGTGCCTGGAGTTCTATATGATTCGTCTAATTGGTCTTAGTTTGAGTTAGAGAAAGTGACGGATTGGATGAATCCTATTGGTCTATTTTGAACTAGAATTATTACGTACTTGTCAGCATGTTATTTTGAAAAATGTAAATGAAAAATGTTTCGAAGGTTTCAAGATTGTGAAGTATAATGTTAAAATTACTTTTGAAATTCCACTTTCTTTAAAATTTTAGATTGGGGGATGAATATTTTATAGTTTTTACGTGATTGATTTCGGAGTCTTGTTGTTTTTCTATTTTCTGATTTGTCGATTTGTTCTTGGGGTATTATTTGTTCGGTCATTTTTCTATTTTTTCTTTGTTTTGGAGATTCTTTATGGTTTTGTGTATTGTTTTTGGTGGCGGTTGGTTTTGTGTTTTGATTTTTGGTGGGGTTATCATTTTGTTCTGTGTTTTTCAGATGTGGTTCATTTTGAATGATTTTTAATCCTGTGAAAGAATATAATTGAGTTAATTCGCGGAGTGCGTATTCTTTTGGGTAATAAGGTAATAGGTTGTTTCGATGTTGAACGATTTCTTTTTTGTTTGAGTCGGTAATTTTATATGTGACATCAGTGGGTTTTGCAATTATTTGGTATGGTCCTTTTCGAAGGGGTTGTAATTTTTTAGAAATTTTTTTTTGAGTATTAAAATTGGGTATCAAAACAAATGTTCCAATTTTTAATTCGGAGGCTGGTGTAAAACGTGAATTGATTTGTTCATTAATGTTTTGTCTTTGTAATAACTTTTTTGTTATTTTTTGATAAATTTCATTGTGTTTTTTATCTCTATTTAGAATCCATTCGGTGTGTGTACCGGAGGCTAGTTTAAGAATTTGTGGGTGATGAAAATGATCTTCATCGTGTGTATGTAAAGGTAGGTTATAACAAATTGAGTCTTTATTTGGTTGACAATAACCTTGTGCGTTTTTATGAGAATTTGCTGTAAACATTATTGGTTTGCGTGGCTTTTGGTTAAAAACCATTTCGTATGGTGACATTCCTAAAGTTGTCGTAATTTGTGAATTATACGCTAAGGGAAATAATTTTACATCTGCTGACCATTCGGTATATTTTGTATCATTTCCGTTGATGATACATCTAAGATATTCTTGTAATGAACGGTTCATACCTTCGACTAAGCCGTTTGTCCAAGGTGCATGAGATGTACGTGGTTTGTGTTTAATGTTATATAAATGACATAGTGTGATAATTTCATTATTTATGAATTCTGTACCGTTGTCTGTAACTAAAATTTCTGGTAGTCCGAATTTTGCTATCCAGTGTTCATAGAGTGTTGTGTAAGCGTAATAAGCGTTACAATGTGGTACTGGGTTAAGTGCTACATAATGTGTAAATGCGTCAACAATTACCATAATGTAGGAGTTTCCTTCGGATGAGGGTGAAATTGGTCCTTTGGTATCAAATGAGATACGATGATTAAAGTACAAACTTTGTCCTTTAAAATCTTGTTTTTGTGCTATTTGTTTTTGATTTGGGTAAGGTTTATTTAGTTGACATACTATACAATCATTGCATAGTACTTTTATCCAAATTGGTGCATTTGGGAAGTAAAAATTTTGTATAAAATTTGAATATGTTTTTTCTGATCCAGAGTGTCCTTTAATATTTTGTGTATGTGAAATATTAAAAGCTATAAGAATCATACTTAAAGGGAGACATGGAACTGTAGATTCATTCAGGTTATACTCTAAAAGGTCTGTATTTTCGTTAATTGTTGTGTTGTTAAATTTGCGAAAGTATCGGAGGAGTGTTTTGTTTCCTAGAATGGTTGAATCTGCCTTGACAGGTTTAGTTTTATATTTGTGCCATGATTTTAGTTGTCTAATTATCGGGTCAAGATTTTGATATTGTTTCAGTGTTGAAATTGTAATTGTTTCTGTTGGAGGGAGAAAAATGTTTTCAATTTCGAATTTAGATAAGGGTATTGTATCAAGTGGGTCGTGAAGGTCAAAAACTTGATTTATTGTGTATTTTGAATCATTTGTTTGTGGTCCTGATAAATTTATTTTATCAGTTAAATCTTCTTTTTCAATTAGTGGAAAATGGTCTTTTTTAGGCGGGTGTTGTTTTGTTCGTTTTTGTTGGGTGTTATTTTTTATCCATTGAGAATGTGGGATTGGTTTGAAAGTTGATGTTCCAAGTAGATCAACTTCATAATGATTATTTTGACAATCTAAATAAAGTGGGAAATGTTGTAAATTATTTATTTGTGATTGTTCAATATCAGTTTTTACTGCATATTTGCATTCCAATCGGGGTGATGTTTCGTTTTCTGCAAGGTAGAATTTTATGTTTTTGGGTATTTCAACTGTTGTTTTTCGTGTAAGTAATTCAGGTGGTGTATTTCGACTTAAGGTGTCTGGTAATGCAAGATTTTTTCCTGCAGTCCAAACTATATGTAAGTTTGGAAATTTCATTAGAATTAGTTGAAATCTGTAAACTCGGTGGTTTGGGTTAGATTTTTGTGTAAAGAGAAAGATGATTGGTTTATGGTCTGTGAATAGAACTGTTGGATGTTTTGATCCAAGTATCAGAAATTCATATTCTGTCAGTGTATATATTATGGCTGTACATTCTCTCATTAGAGTTGAGAGTCGTAGCTCTGCTTGAGTGAATAATCGAGAATTTGCTGATATGAGGTTCATTTTATTTGTACCATTATGTGATTGTAATAGTGCTGCACCGATGCCAAAGTTCGAAGCATCGCACATTGCATAAAATGGTTGATTTGAATCTGGAATTGTGTTTGAAATTTGTTCAGTTAAAAGTTTCTTTATTTCTTCAAATCGTGTTTGATGTTCTGTGTTCCATTCAAAGTTATTTTGTTGTCTAAGGATGTTATAAAATGGTCGTAGATATAATTGCATTTTATAAACATATTTACTTAAAAAGTTTAACATTCCAAGAAATTCTTGGATTTTCTTTTTATTTGTTGGTGGTTGAAGTTTTTGAATAGCGTCAATGCGTGATTTCAATGGAGTGATTGTTTTTCTTTCTATATTATGTCCTAAGAATTTAACTCTTGTCAAAAAGAAGTGTGATTTATCGGGGGCGGCCTTCAGATTTTCGTTCTGAAGTATTTGGTGATATTTTTCTAAAACATTGAACATCTCGTCTTTTGTTTGTGATTGCATAAAAACATCGTCTAGATAGGTGATTGCGTTTTTCTTGAGTATTAGTGGTCTAAAAATTTTGCTCATAAAAGCTGAAAATGCTGCTGGTCCTATGGATATTCCATAGAATAAGCGGTTGAATTCATATTGTTGGTTTCCGATAACAAATTGTGTTAAACGTCGTGATTGTTCATCTAGTGGCATTTGATTGTATGCACTATTCATATCGGCGGTTGTAAAGTATTTGCCGTTTATTTTTGTTAAAATAACTTGTATTGGTTCAATGGGCCAATTACATTTTGATTCATCTATAAGTGAATTGAGGTATCTAGCATCGAGAACGATTTTTAATGATTCTCCTTTAGCTAGAATGATAACGGGGTTGATAAATGTGTTGCCTTTTGGTTGTTCTTCTTTGTTTACTGGTGATATAATGTTGTATTGTTCTAAAATGTCGAGTAATCTGTTCACTTTATCATGTAAGTGAATCGGTACTTTACTTGCTCTCTGTTTCTTGAAAACTGCGTCTGGTTTTAACGGGAGATGTAGTGATGAACTGATTTTTCCAACATCGAATTTTGATGTTGCATAGACTGATGAATATTCAATTAGCTGTTTGGCTAACTTTTCGAATTCGTCTTGTGTTATTTGTGAATGTTGGAAATTAAACATTGTTAAAAATTTCTGTTGGTCCTCTGTGTAGTTACTTATGTTGAATGTAGGTTTGAAATATGGAGTTTTTGTGAAATAATCCGTATTTCTGTTTTCGTTACTTATTATATTATTTATAGATAATTCTTCATTAAGAATTGTAGATTGGCAAATATCTAGTAATTGGAGTATATTATTTACGCGATAAGCTTTTTCGTGTATTGGTGATATTGTAGCGTTGGTTTCACAATATCCTAAAAGTCCTAAAGGTAATGTTACTTGGTAAGGTGTGTTGTTATAGACATGTAAGGAAATGATATCGGAATTCGAATTTTTCAAATATTTTATGGATGAGATTGTGATTTTGAAAAATTTGTGAATAGGTTTGAATTCAAATTCTGACATATAAAATTTTTGTTTGTTTTGTTCTTTATCATATTGGTGAACTTGTTTGATTGAAAAATTATAGATATTTCCTGATAGTGGTTTTAGGTGTTTTCTTTGTTGGTTAAATATCGGGTAGAATTTTGAAAAGAATGGTGGTTGTTTATTTAATCTTTGAAAAAATGTTAAGGATGTTTCTTTTGTTTTTGTATATTTATCTTTGATTAATATTTTACTATTTAGGATGTTAATTGTTGGTATATACTTCGAAATAAATGGTATTCCAATGATATTATATTTAATATCAGTGATATGGAATATTTGTTTAAATGGCTTATTTAAAATTTTGCTTTGCTCCATTGTTCTGGTGGGGAGGAGAAATAATTGGATTTTTCCGTAGTTTATCAATGTTGATCCTTGTGCTGTTGCTAACTTACTGGAGGTTTCAAGAGGTGTTAGCTTTGGGTGTAAAGTTTTTATTTCATTCCATGTGGGGATGTTTATTATGTTTGATTCTGCTCCTGAATCAATTAAAAAATCTATTTCAAGGTCTGGTGGTTGAAATTCTTTATTTCTTGGGCTTTCTAAGAGAAATGGTATTGTCCAAATTTTTTCTTTGGGTTGTTCTTTTTGTATATTTTGATAAATGTGGTTTGTATTCAAGCATTTTGTTTTGGTATTTTTATTGGTTTGATTTGTAGTGTTAATCTCATTTGTTTCTTGTGTCGTTGGTGTGGAATTTATGGGTGTAGTGTAATAATTTTGAAGAAATTCTGATTGATTTTCATATATGTGTGATGAAAAGGGTTGTTCATATATGACAGATTCATAGTCATTTTCGACTTTTATCATATTGATAGAAAGAGTGTTTTCAGTATCACTTTCTGAATCTGATGATGTACAGTTTATTTGATTGAGTTGTAACGTATCAGTTACTGTGTCATCAATACCTGGAGGGTCTGATGTTGTTTCTGGGTTAGATTGTACTTGATTGATTTGTCTTTGATGTTTAGGTGTACTACTTCTGTGGCGGTTATTAGAATTATTATAGTTATTATTATTCCGGTGTGGTGATTGGGAATAATTTCTATAACGATTATTATAACTTGAGTGTCGATTTTGTGAATTATTTCGCGATCTGTTTTGGTAATTATTGTTTGGTCTGTTATAGTTCGATCTATTATATGAGTTATTCCTTGATTGATTGTTCGGGTAATTCTGGTTTCGGTTGTTTGAATAACTTCTATTTCGATTATAGGAGTAGTTTCTATTCCTATTGTATGATGAATTTCGTGATTGGTTGTTTGGATAGTAGTTATTTCTTGATTGGGAATTAGATCTAGAAACAAATCGTTGTGTATTTGAATTTGATCTGGAGTAGTTATTTCGACTATTTGGTCTATTGTAGTGATTTTGTGATGAATTATTCGTGTTTCTTCGTTCTGGTGATCTTCCTCTATAACTTGAGTTATATGGTGATTGATTTCTTGTATAATTTGTATTGTTCGGGAGTGGTTTTCCTGAACTGTTGTTGCTGTAGACTGTTTTGTTCGGTAGATTTTGATCTTTTTTCATGTATTGATAGAATGATTTATTTGGTTCTTTATATTTTTGAGGTTTATTTTGATTGTCTTGCTGTTTTTGTCTACATTCGGAAATACTATGTCCGTATCGTCGGCAATAATTACACCATTTTTTGAAAGATGGTTTGCCTTTAAAGTTTGGGTTCTTTTCGTAAATATTGAGTATTTCAGTGATTTTTTCAACGAGGTCTGTCTCTGATTCCTGTATATTATTAATATTAGTGGGAGTCGTTTCAATTCTGTTAACGTATTGTAATTTCAGATTTTCCGTTTCTTCTAGTTTCATCGTGATTTCTGCTTGTTCTAATTTGTCTACTAGTTTTCGAAAATCTAAATCGGGTTCTCGAATTGAAGAAGGATGGGATGCTCTCTTTTTTATTGCTATTTTCCTTAATTGTGGTGTTAAGGTCATCATTAAGATTTCTGTCATCTTTGTGTTTTTATAGTCGTGTGTATTTAATGAATATGCTTTTCGAACTAGTGTTTCGATTCGTACTGCTATTTGCTTGATGGTTTCGTTTGGTAATCTGCGAATTTCATTACATAAAACTCTTTGTTGTTGTTTGTTTCTTTCGGAGTCAAACATTTTTGAAAATTCCTGTGTAAACCTTTTCCAGTTTGATTTTATTTCTAGAGGTAGTACTGAAAACCATTTTTGGGCTGCGCCATCTAAGGTTGTTTGTATTAACGCTGTGCGTCGATGTATCCAATTTTGATGTAGTGGCGTATTAATTGGTTCAGGTCCAATATTTAAAATCAGGTTTGCTGTTACTGCATTTAAATAATCTTCTACAGAGTATTCAGGGTCTGTTCCTGTGAAAACCATTAAAGGTTTGTTTGATGTTATTGATGATCCACCCATAAGGTATGGATTCATTGTCATTTGTAATGATTCTGCTGCATTTGGCATTTGAGAAAAATTTGAAAGTTGGTTTCTTGTTATTTCATGTTGTTGGAGATAATATGGGAGTGGTATTTCATTTTGCATTTGTGATGGTTGATACGAGTGTGCAGTCATTGGATTTTGTTGTTGAATTGGTTGAAAAGATTGTGTATTAATTAAATTTTGTTGTTGAATTGGTTGTTGATGTTGTGCATCTATTGGTTGTGGAGAAAAATTTCTATGATTTGTACGTGTTTTCTGTATTTCTTGTCTACGATATTCTTGAGTATTTGGTGCAAATATATCTGGTTGTAAGAAATCATCATCTGAGGATAAATAATCCATTTGATAAGATGTCTGTTTTTTATTTTTACTTTGTTGAAAAAATGGGTAATTTTCACTATGATCCTGTGGAGGATTTGTTTGGAAATTTGTTGAATTAGGTTGGGTCATTGGGTTATCCCAATTTCGAGATCTTGTATATTGGTTAAAATTTCTTTGTGGTTGATTATATGTTTTTGATGGATGTGTATAATTATAATTATGGTCTGTAAAGTTGTTTCTAGTGAATGTTTTGCGTGTTTTTGATGGTATTGTCATGGGTCTGTATGTTTGGTAATCCATATGTGAATATTTAGGGGCAACCGAAGGTTTAACGGTTGATTGTAAGGTTACCTGTGTTTGTGAAGGATTTGTATTTCTTGGTGTTATTAAATTTGGGCGTATTGGTGAAATACTTTGTTGTGTAGTTGTTGTGTGTACAATTTCTTCATTTATGAAGTGTGATGGTGTCTGGATATCTTGTTGAGTAAGATTCCTAGTTCCATTGAGGTTTTCATTGTGTATAACTGTAGAGTTTAAACTATTATTTTGTGTATCGGGCAAAAATGTATTATAGTTTAATGGTGTTGCATCAATGGTTAATGGTATTACTTTTACATAATCTCTTATGTAAGATATCGTACTTATTGCTTGACTTGAGATTGATTGTGGGAAGCTTATAAATGCGGGATGAGACCATTCGGGGTCCCAAACATAATCTGATTGTTCTGTGATAGCGGTATCATCGTTCGAGTTTTGGGGTCTAAAATTTTTTCTTGCTTGTGCAATTAAATCAATATTGTGTGTGAAATAATCTATTATGAACCATGCCAAAATTTTTTGTAGATCGTGTTTTGTATGTTGTGAAACGTCGTCTTTCGTGAAATTTTCTTTAATGATGTTTAAATAACTAGAGAGTAGTGTGATTTCATGTCGTACTTTCAAATGTTTAGATGTTTCTGTCGGTGAGACATTTGTTATTGGGATTTCGTTTTCTAATATCGAAATATAACTATATATTATTGCGAAAACTTCATTGGTGAATATGGAGTTTGCTCTTTGTGAGTTATGATATTGGATGCTTTTTATATATTCTGAAAAAACTTTTGAAAATTCTAAATCAAGGTCGTCTGTTTGAATTGTATATTTTCTATTATTATGGTTTGGTGAGGTGAATTCTATGGAGTAGATTCCATACTGTTGTGTTATGTTGCATATATCTTTTAAGTAGTGGTCTATGATTTGTCTTTTGATTTCTACATCTGGGAACTCTGTTTTACATGGACTAATTCCGGGTTCAAATAAATTTAATAGTAAATTTTTGCAAAATATATGCTGTCCTCTATCGGTGGTTGCATCTACTATAAAAGGAAAGATTTCATCATCATCTGGACTTTCTTCACCTGGGGTGTGCGTTGAGCTCATTTTTTCGTTCGATGACTGTTAATATGTAATTATTAATGTGTCGAATTGGTTGATTCCAATTGTATAAATGTACTGGTTTGTGTTTATACTGCTTTTTTATTCTTCTTTTTCCTCTTTTTGATGAATTTGAAGTTGTTTCTGAGTCAGAAAAATATAATTGATCGTGAAGTGGGCAATTTTTATCTATTGATTCTTTTAGTTTGTAAAGTTCGTCTAAACTGTTGGTTTCTGAATCTGAAAATGCGTTTCGATTTTTTGAAAATCTTTTTCGTGTTATTTGTCTTTGTTTCGTTATTATTTTTCTTTTTAGTGTTTGTCGTTTTGTTCGAATGTATCCAACTGTTTGTGTATGAGGTGTGATTACAAGGTCGTATTTTTTGTTATCTATTTCACAATTGTGTAAAACGATTGTTTGTTTATTTCCTAGGTTTTTAAATGACATAAGGTTTAGGATGACGGATGCAAAAGGTTGTTAAATGGTTTCTATTTTCTTAAACTGTTAGTTCTTACGATTTTTTGGTTAGCTTAACCTGGGTCTGTTTGTTCAGGGTTGGAGAGAAAAGTATATCGATTCCGAAGAATGATTTTTTACTTTCTCGTGGCTAGTATAAGTTAAGGTGTTAACTTACTTAATCTTACTTAGGGGTAGTGATTGTGTTCAAAGGTTGGAGAATAGTAAATCGATCCACAAGGTTCAGGTATAATTAGAACGCGAGTAGTTCGTTAGATACTATTTTAAACTTACTAAGTCTAAGATTTATCCTGGGTCTGGTAAGAGGGGGGGGGGGGGTCAAGTGAAGGATGAATAACCGAAGTTCTTCACTGTTTATCCTAATTTGAATGATTAGTTTTGTTTAAAAATTTCTATTAGTCTTAGGTCTTTAGAAAGGGTTGGGTAGTGAATCGACGTTTGAGGTCGTTAGACACTAATTAAGTGGGTGGGGGAGAACAAAGTTGTTCTGTTTGATCCAAGGATAAGCCTTGATGATCAAATTTGAAATTTAATTAAGTAGAAAATGATTTAAGATCCAAGGATAAGCCTTGATGATCTGGTT
Source organism: Symsagittifera roscoffensis (assembly GCF_963678635.1). NCBI lineage: Eukaryota > Metazoa > Xenacoelomorpha > Acoela > Convolutidae > Symsagittifera > Symsagittifera roscoffensis. The sequence continues at coordinate 4,172,407 of NC_087064.1, forward strand.
TTAAAATTAAGTGAATTTAAGTTTTAATAAAATTTTAAATGTGTGTAAAGGAAAGATTTAGTGTTTTGATGATATTAGTGGGTTTATGATTGCTGTTATGTTTTAGATGATGGAGCTGGAACAACAGGATGATTTATGATTACTAACCATTTATTGTCATGCTACTAATTTTTATTTTTTATTTTTCAATAAATATTTTTCAAACATGTTTTGTATATTACTGCAGAGTTTTAGGAAAACGATCTTAGATCTTTTTATCAATCGTTATTGTATATTAATAATTTTGTTTAGCGCCTGAAATGATTTTGAAGATTAACTTCAAGGTTTTATGTTTGCAAATGAAAATCTAAATTCATTGCCAGTAGTATTCTAAATATAAAAGTTTGTTCTGGTTTTTGCCTAACTATCATATAGCTATATGGCAAGTTTCTACTTTGTCGTATGTCGTCTCTGGTTCGAGGTCTTCTTCCAATTCCGGGTAGTTCTGTTATGGTTCGGAATATTGGCTCTGATCTATTGAGTCGTAGAGACATTTCGATTAAATTATTGTCGTATAACATTTTGTAAATGTTTTTGTTTAATGTCTAATCTATTTTGGTTAATTCTAAGCTATTAAGGTCTTGTTCGAGACTTATGGTCGCACCAGATGAGTTAGGACCGAGTTGGTTAACTCATAGAGTAATTTCGGATAGGGTACACCGTCTGCTCGTCACGCTATCTTATTTTCGGCCGGATAGATTCGTGCAACTTCTTAGTCTAATACCGATCCTAATCTTACTCTTATACTATCTAGTCTCAGGTTGTTTAACTAGTCTCTGCTAGGCTCAATAGATCTAGGGTATACTGGTTTATTGCGGCTGCTGAAGTGCTCGGGAGAGTCCAACTAATTTCTAAGTTAAATTCAAATCTCTCTGGTGCTGAAATTACAAGTAACTTCAGCACTTACAAATAAGTGGGTTGTTAGTTAGATGGATCATGATTGGTTAATATTAAATACTTTACATTGGTAAAATATCTAAATTATCCAATCATAAAATGTAGTTTAGATCAGGTTCCACTTTTCTGGATGACAAATATGAAGTGTCGCCAGTTTTGTTTGCTTCCAAACTTTTGAACTATTTTCGAAGACAGTTTTAGCGTCAAAAAGAAATTTCTTCAGGCCTTCAAAATTATATATTTTCTAAGGATATCTAAAAGTTCAGTTCTTGAAATCCAAAACAGAGTATTGGCAATTGGCATCAACGTACAATGAAATAAGCCTCAGGGGTATTGAATATAGGAAGATTATTAACTAAGGACCAATTCATCGCTTGTGATATAAATGGACACTTGGAAGCCCGAAATTACATTTAGGTCAAACCATTTTTTGTTCACTGGGGCAAAAAAGATGTGCACTCAATGGCTTGATCAAAATCTACTTAAGGCTGTGAATTTTTTGCACAATCTATTGCGTAAAAATAGTCCCAGGATTCACCTAGCGTGGGGAACGCAATGAATAATTAACTTAACGGACAAAAGGATGCAATTTGTCTGGAAAAAAAAAGAGAGCTTGGGGCAAAAAGAGAGACGTCATAACATTTTCCACAAAATCGGATCTGAACTGTGGAAACTGGTACATTAATGGACCAACACTTCAGCCTTGATCTTGTTTGAACCACATTTGTTTCTATTTTAGTTTTTATCCCTCTTGATTTGAAGGCATCGAAAAGAAATTGCCGAAAGAATTAAAATCAAATTCTAATATGAACTCAAGATTGCTTGTAACAGAGCAAAATTCTAGATGACCCGAAAGGCTTTTAATTTCTCTATTTTTTTCTAGCTGGAAACTATTGATGAAAATTTTGAACAAGAAAAACAGTTGATTGAGTTATGTCAGCTCATAAAATTATGTTGCTTCCTAAAATTCTTAGTATTTCATATTACTTTTTGACATTGAACAAAAAAATTGTTGAAAGCTGATGATTTTCAATCTTCACCATAAAAATTCGAAAATATTTGCAACAGAACACTCAAAAAGTAGACAGAAAAATTTCATCTTCAAACAAACGTCAGATTCTGCATTGGAATTGGTATCCAAAAATAACTATAAGTATGGCCACATAAAAGCTCATTCGCTGAAAGTAAAGTTATGAAAAAGTGCCATCTGTCAGTTTTAACCAAACGTCACTGTCGATGATTTTTTGCCTTACAGACTAAATAAGTGCAGCTAACAATTTTTTTTTGACAAAAAGAAAAACATGGGAAACAATCCACTTGGTCTTGACCACATTTATTTTGGGGGAAAAGGTCTGAATATTGCTGTATGGCAACCTTCAAACCACCTCAATTTAAATCAAAACAATCAAAAATTTTCAAAAAACGGGGGAAACAATTGTTTCATCCACAAATACTCAATGTTTTCTGTATATTGTTTTTTCAATGTCTAAAGTTATCAAAACTGGCCTTGAAAATCTGTTAGAAAATGTAGAGTTGAGTCTTCACATATATATAAAAAAAATCGCTTGCAGGGCGAGTCCTGGGTTTTTTTGAGAGGTAGGCCGAATTTTATAAAAGCGAAGTGTTAGAAATATGATGAAGTTTTTTTTTGTTGGCAAGTCACATGTAGTCTCTAGGAAATTCTTACACAATTGAACCAATGCTTACAAATGTTCTGCACCGCAGACAAATATAAACAACGATAGGCGACAAAATAAGCGTCGTTTGTTCTGTGCGCTCGTGAAGAAATTAAGAAACGTTCTTACTTTTTCAATTTTTTTTTTATAATTTGTGAAGTTTTCGATTCTCAAAATGGTTTTAAAAATTTAAAAAAAACTAAATTTACTTGAGAAAAATTAAAATTTAACAGTTTAAAAAACATTTGAAAGCCTACAAAATTTATTTTGACAAACAATGTTAGCTAGAAAATAGACCAAAAATCAAAAATATCAATGCGGTTTTTCTCGACACTGAGAAAAAATGATCAGAATTTTTCATTATCGTTCAAATCACGACTGAAAATAATTTATTATCGTGTATAATTTGACTCATTCTGATGATTACCTGTGGAAATGATTGTTCGTGAAAAAAAAAGAAGAAAAAAACGTACGACACACCACAATACAAAGTTTCGCCATATTTTTTCAAATTGATAGAACAAAAACAAGCCAAAGAATTCCTTTTTAGGAGCTTTTAAGTCCAAGAGTTTTCCTTTTTTCATCTTCGGTACTAAACGGGTTGAAAAATGCTATTCATGTGTCTTCTTTACACTTCCCTTTGAACTCTTCTATTTATAAAATTGGTAGAAAGTTTTTTGCCTAGCAATTTCTCCTGCTACATAATTGGATTTCTACCATGAAACTTTTTGACTCTCATTTTAATAATCTATCAAGTCGCTATCAAATTTTCATAAAACCATCTAATCATAAATTATCATAGCGTTTTTTGTTTCTTAGTTTCATTTCTATCTTTAGTTTCTTAGGCTCACTTACCGCTAGAGTATAGACAAAAGGTCACTACGAACCTACTTTTTATGCAGCTGTTATAATTTAATTTAATTGCATTTAGAGAGGATTGAGTCTCAGTTTGGTGTGTGTAGGTCTCTGGAACGATCAAAGAAACCAAAAGAACAAAAGGAAGAACGAACCCGGGTTGACGAAAACTTCTTATCATACAACTTCCATATACAAAAAACTTATTACCATACAGTTCCATACAACTCCATGAGTACTGAAAATTGCATGAAATCTCTACGATAAGCATTTTTCCATATTTTATTATTTTATGACAAGTATTTTTCCATAAACCAAAAATTTTGATTTTTTTTTCCAATTTTCATTACTGAAATTTTTGGGTTGTTTTGGTAACCGAAAACAAGTGACAAAGACCTTGGGTTAGTCAAAGCTGGAGTTGCCAAAGTTTGCACGGTCTTGCATTTAAAATGCACAGAAAACGTCTTTAAGCTGTCTTAAACAAATTGTATAACGAAAGCAACAAACTTTTAAATTTTGGCAAACATTTTTAACGATGACTGTTGTTAAAATTTGAATATTTAAACGGCCAGACATTGATCAAAGTATAATTAAACATGGCAGTCAAAAATAGGAGTTTTAAACTTTTTTGAAATAAGTCATTACGCGACAAGGAAAAAATCCAACATTAGTGTATCCAGGACTACGTTATGCATACAAAAAATTAAATTTTGCATGCAAAAAGTTTTTTTTTGGAAAATGGCTGTTGAGTACAACATTCAATTTGTGGTTAGAAAAACATTCGAAAAATTTGGGGTAATTTCTAAATTATTTGGCAAAATTTTTGTAGTCATCGTTCTTTGAAAGTTCGATGACGCCATTTTAGCAATTTGTATGAAATTTGTATGATTAGCATTTCGGTCTATGGAGGTCAACCCGGGAATAGAGCGTTCTTGTTGCGGAATCCGCTTATAATTCTCAAAATACCCAGTTTGGCCTCGTAATGCTTTTTTTTTCTGTAGAAAAATATACATTTTCCCATGTTAGTCTATTGCTGCAAAAATTTCTGCAATCAGAACATTATATGTCTTCTGCAATGCAACTGAATTGTGGTTAATTTGATTTTCAATGGTCCATTGATTCACATCTTTTCATGTAATATTTGTGCAACCAATTATGTATTGCTGAAGTTAATGAACTGATTTTTTTCTCTAATTTCGGTCAAAAAAATCTGTAGCAAAAATTTATAAACGTACAAAATTAAAAAAGGAAGCAAACCTGATATGGAGTTGATAATCAAGGCTGTAATTACATCATGAATAATTTTCGCCAGAAATCTACAATGAACTCTAACTTTGGATGATTAATTGGTAAAAAAAATGGAAGAAAAGTAATCACGAAAATTGTAACTCTCGTTACTTAATCCCAGCTTGAATAATGCAGTATGAGTTGATCAGAAGCATGAGTAATTTTCTCCCGGTGAAAAAAAATCAGCTTAGGGGGCGGGCGCGGATGTGTAAATAATAGGTACTGTCGGTTGAAAGATGGCTTCTTATTTCAGTTTATTCCAGACCCACTAGTTATAACAGGGGGTGGAGAAAGTTGAGCTAAACAGCAGAAGTGCTCATAAAAGCGGGCGCTAGGCAGATAAACTTTTGAGCCGAAAACTCATTTTAATGTGAAATGCTTGAAATTAGCTGCGTTGTAGTATTTTTTTATTGAGATTTTTTTCTGAATTTATGTAAAAAATTGTTTTTTTTTCTAAAGTGTAAGAAATTTCTTTTTTCTTTTTTCTTTATTGACACCTTGCAAAATAGTAGGCAATAACTTGAAGAAAAAAAAACAACGAGTTTTCAAAACTACTCGAGCTTAAGTCCTACAAAAAAGTTTAAGTCAGGTTAATGAAAAAATTTGCTTTGAATTAATTCTGCTTTGAATTAATTCTGCTCTCTGTAACGATATTTAAATCAGTCAGCTATCTCCCTTAGTCATGATTCGGTCGATCGATTTCGGGGAGGGAAAAGATGGTCACTTCATATTTCATTTCATCGCACGCACTAGTCGAGTATTTTTACAGTAGACGTTGTGTGGTGTTGAATTCAATTCCCACTTAAATCGGAGAAAGGGAAATTTGCTTGTCTGGAAAAGAGAAAAGAGGCTGGATAAAAAAAGACAAGACACTATAGGGTATGGAAAAAATAGATTTATATTTATAGCATATAGACAAGTTGGCATATACGAAGGAGGAATAAACTGTAAATGTTTTGTTCATACGTTGAAGTAATCAGCAAAAAAAAACTAGTTGAATTGGGCAAAAATAGAGGAAAAGAAATCTTGAGGACTCTTTTTGAATCTGATCAGGGGTGGATTTAAAGGGGTGGCTGCTTAGACGGCTCTTCCCTCTGGAATTCGACAACCTCAACGACCAAAGGGCCCGCCTTTTTTTAAAACTATTTTACTGCATCTAATTTTGGCCGAACGATCCTAAAACGCCTCTAACGGCGCCTTCGGTGTCAATATGCCCTAATTTCACTGACAGAGAGCGCGAGCCTAAGAAACCAGGATCTACTTAATAATCCCCCCCCCCCCCCCCCTGTGTTATCTACTAAAGAATCTCAACCCCTATAAATAACTACACTGAACTAGCAAATGTGCTTTTTAAAGTCTTCTAAATTTGCTGCATTCTGATTGGTAAAAAATTCAACAAACTAATCTAATTAACAATGTCCCCCCTTTCTTGAAGGCGGATTGGATTGTTAAGTCGTTTCAAAAACTACTTTTAGCCATTTTTTCCCAAGAAAACTAGGATTTCTTGGAAAAAACAAATTGGGAATTTGATCATAAAGTTGCGAATTTGAAAATACAGTTGGGAATTTGAAAATAAAGTTTGGAATTCTCAACTTTTTGCCTTAGAAAATTTCGACTTATGTATAAATTTTTCTTTCTGAAAGTAAGCCCTTCCAGTCTTTAAATATCTCTTACTCCTCCCCTGGTTATGATAAAACTTTTTATCTTAAATGACATGTTCATTAATAAGATCCGAGAACTGTACGGACTTTTTTGTGTTTTGAGAAAACATAATTTGGCGTTTTAAAGCATTTCGCGAAGACCAAAAAATGACCCGAAAAAATTGCGTTTTATTACACTGAAAATATATCTATTTTTTAGATTTTTCTCGCTTTTTTATCAATTTTTTATCATACTTAACTAACGATATATAAGACCAGGAAAAGAAAAATGATGAAACGTTTTTTTGAGTGTGGTGTTATGGAAAAGAAATCGACTAAAATGAAAAATTAATGAAAAACCACTTCCTAGATGACATACAGTCCATTTTGTTGTGTCAAATTTAACAAAAAGAGCAAATAAAAGAGATGCGTCAAGTGTGTTGTTTGTATTTGCTTCATGAAACCATCAATATTGGCTTAATAAGTGAAAACGTTTTAAAAAGGCGGAACTTAAAAATGAATATGAGTAAGCTAAGGCGTGTTTCTTCCTGTTTCTGAGCATAAATTATATTTGATACATGCCCGTCTAAAATTCAAGTAATTTATATTTAAAATTCTTCGTACTCTTATTTAATTTCACGCTTGAGGTCTATAAGAACGTAATTTTTAAGCAAAATTTATTCCTGGAAATTTGTATTTCAAAAGAATTCTATCGTATTTTTGTTAACCTAGCTGGGAACAAAAGTCAAGTATGGATAGCAATATAAAATATTATTATCTAGCTGTAGGAGAAACATTCATCATAGACAAAAACCTGCACAGCTTTTTCAAAAAAATAGAACTCAATTGTCAATTTAATCCTTCATATTTAAGCTGACGGTAAGTATTGTTTTGTGGTACTTTGTTTTTCTGGAACCAGACATGACAGCTAAAACTAACAACTGTTGCAGTGTAGACATTGTGCACTTATTGAGAAGATCTAGACAGACAGCTAATCAGAAAGCAAAAATGAGTAATGATAATTACAATAAAAAAACATGCGCTTTCTTAAAGCGGACATACGCGTGAAGTGTGTAGCAAAAATTTAGATAAAATATCATAAAATCCAGGGGGTGAATCTAGGATTTTTTAAAAAGAGGCTTAACTTCAAGATATTTTCAAAGAAATTACTTTTCTTTGATTTTTTGACTTAGTCGATTTTCCAGTTTTCCAAGATCACCAAGCAGGCCCTATTTTGCAAAAAATATAATCTTTTTTGAATTTTGACATGCGTTTTTTGACGCGACAATACCGTCAGTTTGGTACATGTTGGCGTCAGGGGCATCTCTAGCAAACTTAAGTTTTGCTCAGCCAAAAATGGATGTCGTAGAATAGTATCAAAGAGGAGAATCTTTGTGTGGTGAGATTGTGGAAATCCTGAAGAAGCGTCCTCTAGACCGCTACGCTCTATCCCCCCTCCCCTAAATCTACCCTTGCCAAAAAAATTTGAACCAGTTGTCTGTAGAAAAACAATCATTTTGAATTAGTTTTTGTAATTTGGAACATGTCTCAGAGAGCAACAGTAAAACAATTGATGTTTTAATTGTCACAGCAAATCCCGACCGTACTCACAACTGCAGAAAAAATTCAAGAAAAAAGTTAAGTTTATAAGAAATGATTTAAGCAGCAAGGTGAAGTTTGAGACATTCCGTCTAAGGACAACTCGCAAAGAAAGACAGCTTGCAAAATAAGACAACTGGCAAAGTTTCAAGAATGTGACAGCTTGCCACAAAATAAATCAAGAGGTTAAAGAAAATTTTTGGGTACGACATCTGAATTGAGGCTAATCAGTGCTTCAAGGAACCTGTTGTAAGTGGACCTTTTCTTGTAGCTATGGAAAACGTAAGCGCAGGGGGATAAAGGCCACCAATACAGAAATGTACGGTGTTCAATTGATAAAGTTGAGGTAAAATCATCTTAAAAATTCCGACACGAAGCCAAACTTTGCTAAGGATACGAGAAGCGCGTAAATTTTCCGTGTCTCCAAGAATTTTGAATCTTTCCTTGTCCTCTTTTCCGCTGTCATATTGACGAAAAGCAAATATTCTGTCGGAAAAGTAGAAGTGACGGTCTTTGATGAAATTTCTTCGAGTTGTTGTGCCCTTTTGTTTCGGTTGAAGGTTCTTGTCAAGGCTGCACGTGAAGTATGTGAAAGCCTTCTTGCCGGATTACTGTTCACTATTTGATGCTGGCTGCTATCAACTGGTTGTTTACAGGATTGACTTGAAATTTAGCTGTTTTTTTTTTCAGCTGATTAATGAAACGGTCCGCTTTCACGCGACCGGCTTTAAATTCATGGCTTTGTTCGTGATTCAAGGAATTACTAGTTTCATCGCAAGTTATAAGAGTAATTGGACATTTATGGGAACGCCTTTTTTGCAAAACGCCAGTGAATGGTAGACTTTGTATCTGGTTCTTTCATGGCTCATGTGCATTCAAGACTAGCAGCGTTTTGCCTTGCTGAGTTTTGCCATAAATGAAATGTGTCAAACTGTTGTGCATTATAATTGCGCTATGTAAGTAATGGTATATGTTTTGTTGTGTTTCATTATCAAAATTTTCTCAATTATGCCTCCAATAACAGCTGATTGAGACTCTTTTTAATTTCAATACAGAGATAAGCACCAATCTTCAATAATTTATATCTTAAAATAGATTTTAACCCATTTTGGGTTATTTTAGTTGAAGTGGGCTATAATGGCATGAGCCTTTGTGTCCATTGAGATATAGTAGTATGGGATGTTTTTCAATAAGATACTTTTGTATGGTATTTTTCTAAAAAGTTTTTCTAAAAAGACGAGAAGTTATTTGATGTATTAGTTTCCAGGGCGTAATTTTAGCTGCAATAATTATTGCGTTGAAAAAAGTATAATACAGCGACACTCTTTACAAAAATGTGGAGTCCGTCATATTGTTTGGTTTCAATCAGTCTTCACGATTCGCAAACTTCCACGCCCGACCGAAAAAAAATGTTCAAATGTACCTAAAAGTTGCGTGTTTCGTGTAATTAAGGCCCTTTAAGTGATTCTATGCTACTCACACATTTTTCATATCCCAAGATCAGGGAGTCAAATTGTAACTTTATATAAAAAAAAGAAATTAAGTCCAAACCGACAGAAATAATTGAAGAACATGTTTTATTTAATCTCATAATAGCGGCTAAGCTCATAATAGAGACTAATTCGCGACTAAGCTTTGATCTTGCTAGAATATATGCTCAAATTTGATCGATTAAATCGTGACACACTCAATCTTACTTAAAAATTGAGTTTCAGGAAGAAAAAAATTTCTTAAATATATGTACATTTTCTACAGCAATTTTACACGTTTGAAACCGTTTGACTTAGACTATTTAGTTCCATGGGTCCTAATTATTTTTCCATTTCCAGCACAATCGAACAGCAATCTAGAGTCAATGATGAGCTTTTCAGAGGCTAAGCAGAGTCGCAAGTATTCCGAGTTTAGAACGAATAAAAGTTCATTTGCAATTTTTGTGATTCACTTTCCATTTGGAGTTGCACGTTTCTATACCCTATTTACAGGCGGGTTTTGTAACGTTTCACATCCACTTTTTTAGAGTAAAGTCACAGGGAATTTGAAATGTTGAGTAAACATTTCAAAAAATTGAATCTACAGGAATTAGTTGAGTCAAATGAATCAGTAATTTTTAACAAAAAAAATACAGTTTTTCTGATCAGTTCGTAATTCTTTTTAACTTTCTTGTCGATGATGATCTGCGTTCATAATATAACAAAGTTGTTATTTTTAAATAGGACATTTTGAATATGTTCATATTTAATTGGTAAAGAAGTACCTTTAATAAATATCTGTAAGAAAATGTTTAAAATTTCACCAACACATTCAGTGAAAACTTTCGTCTGGCTTAATTTTTAGCCGCTTGCCTTCATTTTTACAGATTTGATTTGCTACTTTATCTATTTGATGCATATATCATTTTGATCTGGCTTCAAAAACTGTTTGTGTCCAGCAACTAATGTTTTTTTTCAAAAAATAACGTTTTTTTATACAAAATTTATCATTTCTTTCATCTCAGATTTTTCAAAGAATGTGCTATAAATTTTATTGTATTTTAATTGCTAATAAATACAAGACTGCCTTTTAAAGTTTATTGAGCAGCAGTAATACATTTAAAAAAATTAAATGAAATAAAATAAAATGAAACATTTTTTTCTAAAATTTGAAATTTTTTATGAAAATTATCCCCCCACACGCCATATAAATAACAAAAAGATAGATTTCGTTCCATGTAACAAATCAACTATGGCAAATAAGCTTCTTCAAAAGATTCTGTCAAAAGTGGCTAGTTAAAAAGTCGAAATTTCTCTGAAGAAAAAAAAACCCACCCCGAGCACAAATACTCCGTCACTTTCGTATCGAAATTCTGAACAATAACATGACTGCTCGTGTCGAGTAAAAAAAAACCCTGAGTGTTCTGACTGCCCTTTAATTGGTCTGGAATTTTTTTTGATAAAATAAAGTTAATTGGCAAAACTATGAGCTCTGGGCTGATTATATCAAAATTATGTGTTGCATTGTGAAATGTATATGGAGTTAATAAAACAAAATATAAATATATTACTAATTGTAGTTTAATAATTATTATTGTTTATAATAAAATGGAAAATTATAAAATTAATAACTCACAAAAATCGGAACGACAAGAGTGCTTGTTTCAAAGCAACGCACTAAATTTTCCGACTACAATTTAATTTGTATGGAGTAGTTTAAATTAATATAGTTGATGGAATTTTCAAAAAATATAAAACGTTTCAAATTTTTCATATTGTTTTTTATTGCAAATCATGCCCTCACACGCTATGTAAAGTACAAAGTGATATATTTTGCATACATCAAAGTATTAAATAGAACAAGACTGCTCGTATATCGGGTTCAAGGCCCTGAATATTCCAACTGCACCTAAGGCCATTAGAACTTTTTTGTTGAATAATTGACAAAACATTGAGAAGCCAAATTTGTTGTTTTTTTTTTCATTTTCTTCATTTTACCCACCACACTCTATGTAAACTACTGAGGGTTAGTTCAGAATCTCGTATTCTGGTAACAAAATTTTATTGCTGGTCTCAATTCAATTTGGAACGCAATATTTTTTTTCTTACGCGTGTTATAAATAAGCAATTTACAAATTGGTCAAATTAGCAGTTTTTAAACACCCGTTACTTTAAAAAAATAGACGCAAGCAAAATATTTTTTAAATTTGAGCTTAGGATAACAATATCTCTCAGACGGTATAAAAATTCTCTCAAAAATGCCTACCTAACAAGTCGAAAGTGGCTGAATAAAGCAAACCACCACAAGCATAAATATTCCACACTTTATTCCGGAAAAAATGGAGTGTGCTTCAGTCCATTTTGGACGTATTAAATATTCGCGCATTGATTGTCCCAAATTGGCCAAAGTCGCAATCTTTATTTCCCCATATATTTACAAAAAATGATCACAAGTGAAACATGTTTTTAAATTGAAGCTTAGGACAGCAATACCTTTTGAATGGTATAAACCAAATCCGGCAAAAATTGCTAGTTAAAATGTCAAAACTTGTCTGAAGAAAACAAAACCACCCGAGCACAAATATTCTGTTAATTTCATTACGGAAATCGCAACAAAAAGAGAATTAAAAATGGATTTACCGTGATCTCAAAACGAAAATAATTTTTTCTCAAATTTTCTGCTTCAAATCTTGTTACCTCGCAAAGTGCAACTGACAGTGAAACAGGTTTTCATGCTATTTTTAAAGTTTTTGCAAAAGCGGGGCTTGGATCAAGCTAACAGTTAACATCCTAAAACAGACCAAGTTAAGATCCTAGCCTTCAGTTTAAATTAGGGCTGCGTGTTAAATGCTCTATTCTCATTGGCTCAAATTTCAAACTCAGAACCAAGTTAACATCCTCCCCCTAACCCCAAACGGCTTGGTGGGGAGGGGGGTTGGAATATGTTAAGTTGGTCCCAGGGCTTTTTAACCTCAATTACTTGCTAGGATATCAAATAAAAGTCAAAATTTCAAAATTCTGATTCAGTTTGTTTATTATCGATTCTGGAAAAAGAAGCTAAATTGGAACTGCATTTGACATCGTCGAGTAGCTATAACGTGATCATCGCTATGTGTCCCTCGATCACATGGGTGATCACGAGACTATTTAGTCTGTCCTGAGTTTGTTGAGGAAGTATCCGGTGGTTCCCCAGAGACAGAGTCCACACAGGACTGAGATGGTGGCGAACAGTCCACTCAGTCGCATCCCGTCCAGACAGTCCCGCTTTCGAGCTGACTTGGAGGCCTAAAACAACAGAGGTTACAGAAAACTCTCACAATACGACACACCCCCATTCCATTAACTGCTATGCTTTTGATCGGGTCAAACATTGACACAAAGGATCACGCAAAAAGCATGAACAACATATTTACTTTTGAAATAATTACTTAGTAGCGTTTGTTGGAAAAACATATTAGTTGGAGTTGAACTGCTTTTCCTCGGTCGAAATTCTTTTCTGTCGAACTTTTAGTTTTCAACCAAAGGAATGAACAAAGTTCTTTTCATGTTTGGGCCATTTTCTCTGCAATAATTAAAAATTTACGATTGACAAATGATAGATGAAACTCTTTTTTAAACAAATTGCGTATAAGAAACCGTAAAAAATTCTTTTAAGGCGTCGATTGGCCATTTAATTGGAAGGCGATAGAGAAGTTTTTTAGTGCCAAAAGTTCCCCGTAAATAGCACAAGCGGTTTGGAGTTTTGACACTAAAACTTTTCGTTAGAAAGCCGAGGACCACGGCTAGTCCCTCATAATATTTTTTTACCTAAAAAGGATTTAAAAAAACTACCCGGCTGCAAAACAAAAATTATGTCTGATTTTTGTAACGAACTAAATTGCTGAGTTTTTGTCAATATGTGTCTAAGAGCCTAACCAAAAATTTAGTCAATTTTTATGTGAAACATAACCTAAAGGAGGACCTAGCTGAGATTCTTAGCTGTCCAATGAATACTTTTAGGTCCAAAATTTCAAACTGCGTGTGCTGCTTACGTAAAACCTTTGGTACAATCAACACTTTTCTGTCACCTCTAATCAAATGGCAAAACGACACCTGAAAAACATTTTTGTACAATTTTTATACAACTATTGTTTCATCCATTAAATGTTGCTTTTCAACTGTGAATCTTAATAAATTGTAGGGAAAACGGCACAAAAATGAAAACACTTTTGCCCATTCACTCGCTTGAAATTTAAAAGTTGCAACTTTTACGTTCTGTGAGTTTCCATTCTCGTGAAACGAATTTTTGATTCGGGAGTAAGAACCGCGTCTTAGGGCCTTAATGATTGCATTTTTGATATCTTTTTTAAACCCTTGCAATTTTGAAACTTCGAAAAAAGTTCAAGATCCAGTATCCAGGTAAATTTTCAGATTGGAAAGCAGTTATGGTATCACAAACAAAGAAGACCCTTTAAATTTTTCCTCAGGAACTCAATTCTTCTCCCCAATAGAGTCGAGTTGACATCTTGTGATTTTATAAAGTTCACGTGATATCTATAAAGTTCACGACGACCAATTATTATAGTGAAAGTCTGTAAGGACCAATAAATATAAAGTAAATTTCTAGGGGTCTGTGGTTAGGTCACTATTGCGATGGACGTTGGAATTTATCTGTAGAACATAGATGCAAATCATTTTGATCCGGGCATAAATAAATTAGGAGCGCAAACAAAAAGATGAAACAAAAATTTTTGATTTGATCAACTGGCAATTCAATCAGCGCAATCAAAAACAATTAGGAACCAAAAAATCAATTTAAGATAATTGCTTTTGCTATGAAGTATTTTCAATCAGTTTTGCTGGTCCATTTGAATCAGTTTTAAAATGAGGTTCAGTGGCGGGTAAAACTTTCCAAATTGTTTTATTTCCTGTATAACAGTGTTATCAATCCCCATTTCTGATTTTTGCAGAACTAAATCCGGCCAACTTTACATGAAATTCCGAAATCTTATTTTATCTTTTTCGCAATGATTTCAATGGAGCGCCCTTGAACCCGCTTTTTCCTTAATAATTTTCCTGAGTAAAACGAATTTATGTTTCCGCAGTAAGAACTGTGTCTTAGAGCCTTTATGATTGCATTTTTGATCTCTTCCTCAAATCCTTTCAATTTTGAAGTTCCGAAAAAAGTACCAAGTTCCAGTATCCAGGTAAATTTTCAGATTGGAAAGCAGTTATGGTATCACAAACAAAGAAGCCGTTCAAAATTTTCCTCAGGTTACTTGTGATTTTTTAAAGGGTTTGTAAAATCTATAAAAACCACGAAGACCATTTATTATAGTGGAAGTCTGTCATGGCCAATAGAATTTAAAAAACTTTCTCGGGGTCTCTGGTTAGGTCAATATTGCGATGGATGCTAGGAACAAAGATGCAAATCATTGTGATCCGGGGCATAAAGATATTAGGGGCGCAAGCAAAAACATGTTACAAAAAAGTTTTAATTTGATCAACTGGCAATTCAGTCAGCGCAATCAAAAACAATTAGTAACCAAAAAATCAATTTAAGATAACAGTTTTTGCTATCAATCATTTTCAATCAGTTTTGCAGGTCAGTTTTAATCAGTTTTGTAATGAGGTTCAGTGGCGGGTAAAACGTTCCAAATTATTTTTTTTCCTGTCTAACAGTGTCATCAATCCCTATTTTAGTTTTTGCAGCACTAAGTCTAGCCGACTTTATTTTAAATCCCGAAATCACATTTTATCGTTTTCGCAATGAATTTGACGAAGCGCCCTTGAACCCGCTCTTTTCTTGATAGTTTTACTGAAGGAAACGATTTTATGTTTCGGCTGTCAGAACTGTGTTTTAGGGCCTTAAGGATTGCATTTTGATCTCTTCCTCAATTCTTTTCAGATTTGAATTTTCGAAAGAAAAGTTTCAAGTTCCAGTATCCACGTAATTTTTCAGATTGGAAAGCAGTTATGGTATCACAAACAAGGAAGCTGTTTAAAATTTTCCTCAGGTACTGAATTCTTTTCCCCACTAGAGTTGATTAGACATCTTGTGATTTTATAAAGGATTTGTAATATCTATAAAGTTCATGAAGACCATTTATCATAATGGAAGTCTGTAATGACCAATAATTCTAAAATAACTTTCTCGGGGTCTGTGGTTAGGTGAATATTGCGATGGATTTTGGGATTGATCTGTAGAACATAGAAGCAAATCATTGTGATCCGGGAGCGCAATTATTAGGAGCGCAAAAAAATTTGTTGCAAAAAATTTTAATTATGATCAACCGGCAATTCAATCAGCGCAATCAAAAACTAATTAGGAACCAAAAATCAATTTAAGATGATTGTTTTTGCTATGAATCTTTTTCATCAGTTTTGCGAGTCAGTTTCAATCAGTTTTGTAATGAGGCTCAGTGGCAGGTAAAATTTTCCAAATTGTTTTCTCTCCTGTATAACAGTGTTATTAATCCCCGTTTTTGATTTTTGCAGCACTGAATCCAGCCGACTTTACATGAAATACCGAAATCTTATTTCAACATTTTCGCAATGAATTTATCGAAGCGCCCTTGAACCCGGTCTTTTCTTAATAGTTTTCCTGAGTGAAACGACTTTTTGATTCGGGAGTAAGAACCGCGTCTTAGGGCCTTAATGATTGCATTTTGATCTCTTCCTCAATTCTTTTCAGATTTGAATTTTCGAAAGAAAAGTTTCAAGTTCCAGTATCCACGTAATTTTTCAGATTGGAAAGCAGTTATGGTATCACAAACAAGGAAGCTGTTTAAAATTTTCCTCAGGTACTGAATTCTTTTCCCCACTAGAGTTGATTAGACATCTTGTGATTTTATAAAGGATTTGTAATATCTATAAAGTTCATGAAGACCATTTATCATAATGGAAGTCTGTAATGACCAATAATTCTAAAATAACTTTCTCGGGGTCTGTGGTTAGGTCAATATTGCGATGGATTTTGGTATTGAGCTGTAGAACATAGAAGCAAATCATTGTGATCCGGGAGCGCAATTATTAGGAGCGCAAAAAAATTTGTTGCAAAAAATTTTAATTATGATCAACCGGCAATTCAATCAGCGCAATCAAAAACTAATTAGGAACCAAAAATCAATTTAAGATAATTGTTTTTGCTATGAATCTTTTTCATCAGTTTTGCGAGTCAGTTTCAATCAGTTTTGTAATGAGGCTCAGTGGCAGGTAAAATTTTCCAAATTGTTTTCTCTCCTGTATAACAGTGTTATTAATCCCCGTTTTTGATTTTTGCAGCACTGAATCCAGCCGACTTTACATGTAATACCGAAATCTTATTTCAACATTTTCGCAATGAATTTATCGAAGCGCCCTTGAACCCGGTCTTTTCTTAATAGTTTTCCTGAGTGAAACGACTTTTTGATTCGGGAGTAAGAACCGCGTCTTAGGGCCTTAATGATTGCATTTTTGATATCTTTTTTAAGCCCTTGCAATTTTGAAATTTCGAAAGATGTTCAAGTTTCAGTATCCAGGTAAATTTTCAGATTGGAAAGCAGTTATGGTATCACAAAGAAAGAAGTTAGTTTAAACTTTTCCTCAGGAACTCAATTCTTCTCCCCACTAGAGTCGAGTTGACATCTTGTGATTTTATAAAGGATTTGAAATATCTATAAAGTTCACGAAGACCATTTATTATAGTGGAAGTCTGTAATGATCAATTAATTTAAAGCAACTTTCTCGAGGTCTATGGTTAGGTCAGTATTGCGATGGATGTTAGGATTTATCTGTAGATCATAGATGCAAATCATTGTGATCCGGGGCATAAAAGTTTCAGGAGCGCAAACAAAAGCATGTAACAAAAAAATTTAATTTTGATTAACTGGCAATTCAATCAGCGCAATCAAAAACAATTAGGAACCAAAAAATCAAATTAAGATAATTGCTTTTGCTATGAATCATTTTCATCAGTTTTGCGGGTCATTTTCAATCAGTTTTGTAATGAGGTTCAGTGGCGGGTAAAGTTTTCCAAATTGTTTTCTCTCTTTTATAACAGTGTCATTAATCCTCATTTTTGATTTTTGCAGCACTGAATCCAGCCGACTTTACATGAAATGCCGTTATCTTATTTTATCGTTTTCGCAATGAATTTAACGAAGCGCCCTTGAACCCGCTCTTTTCTTAATAGAATTTATGAGTGAAACGAATTTTTGATTCGGGAGTAGGAGCTGCGTCTTAGGGCCTTAATGATTGCATTTTTGATCTCTTCCTCAAATCTTTTCAATTTTGAAAATTCAAAAAAAAGTTCAAGTTCCAGTATCCAGGTAAATTTTCAGATTGGAAAGCAGTTATGGTATCACAAACAAAGAAGCCGTTCAAAATTTTCCTCAGGAACTCAATTCTTCTCCCCGCTAGAGTCGAGTTGACATCTTGTGATTTTATAAAGGATTTGAAATATCTATAAAGTTCACGAAGACCAATTATTATAGTGGAAGTCTGTAATGACCAATAAATATAAGTAACTTTCTCGAGTCTGTGGTTAGGTCAATATTGCGATGGATGTTAAACCCAAGCTGACTTGAAAGTGACGTGGCCTTACAACTCCATTTCGAAATTTGAGGTCAATTTCAATTCAAAATCGAAATTCGAATACATTCTGATTTAGCGATTTTTTAAAAGAACTTAGTATAGTACTATGCAAAAAGAAACTGTGTTTTCGTGGTTTGCACATGGGTGTGACATGTATGTTTCATCGATGTCACATCAATGAGTTTGTTATAACAGAGTTAATCTACATATTCGGACTGGTACATCCCTGAAACAAGTCAAAACAATGGAATAAGAATGGTTCAAATCTGAAATGTAATACCTGGTTTGCTAAGTACTTTTGTGAGAAGCTAGAAAGATAGCAAACTGTTTCAGTTGCGGTAACTTTTCTAAATGTGAACAGTTTGCGAATAATTTAAGATTTTAAACTACATTTCTCTGGCAGAGAGACAAAAAATCTAAAATCAACACGGACTTACGCGCAAAAAATTTTTGTTGCAGGTTGGAAGCGGTTTTCACTTCGACTTCCATAAACGTGAAATGTTAATCATACAATTCCATACACTAAGGCTATGGAAAAACACTTGTCAAATAAATTTTTAACTATTTGGCAATACCAGTGTAATCGTATTATGGATCTTTTTTCGTTGTTTTGGCATAATCTTAAGAACAAAAAGTCTCAAATACAGGCCTTAACCTCTACAGAACTCCCAGATTCGCAGTTTTATTCGAGAAATTTGGAGGCTTGAACTTTTTGGATTAGAATATTTCTCTTTTTAATGTGTTGTTTCTCATTATTTATCGGGTTAATTTTGAAATATTCTGCTGAAGCTCTTTTTTTAAAGAAATTTGCTTTGTTTTTGTCTATTCAGTTTGATTTTTTCTATTCAATTTCAGAGACCAAAAATCTATTCAATTTCAGAGGTACTGGCCGAAATTGCTGAAGTTATTTCACTTTCAATACACCGAAAATTACAATCAAATACAACTTTTCATCTCATTACAAAACTCGGGCTTTGTTACATTATAGCCCCCCGCCCACAGTACAGTTACGAAAATTTGAAGCCCCCAGCTTGTGATTGTGCTATTATGGTGACTATAATTTCGGGATAAGGGGCAAAACTGAATGTTGTTGGATTTGAAACTGAGAAGTAAAAACTTTTATGAAATAATTTGAACACACCTGTCGATAATAAACAACTGAGGGTATTCCGGTGGGCAGAAACCCAATGCAGGCAAACACAGCCAGAAACAGATTCCACGGAAGAGCATCAATTCCAGAAAGCTACAGAAACAAAACAAGTTTTGGATCAACTGAACAACCTTTCTCCTACGGTTGATCCAAAGAAAAAAACCGTAATAATTCTGTTTAAAAATGCAATTTGAACAAAAAACTGGATGAAAAAATTTGCTGTCGGATTGCATTGTATGCTACTTAAAATTCAATTTGACTTGAAGAAAAATATATTTATAAGAAGTCAAAAAAAAGTCCCTGTTTGGCCAAGTTTTTTTTTGTCGAATCCCAGAGGAAGAGAGCGTTCAACCACCAGCCCCCCTCCCCCCCTAAATCCAACCCTTGACCACCAGCCCCCCCCTTGACCTCCATAAACCGAAAATGCTTATCTTACAATTCCATACACGGAAAATGCTTATCATATAGTTCCATACATCAAATGTATGAAAAAATGCTAGTCATACATTTTTCATACAACTTCGAAAAAATCATTGAAAAAAGATTCGAAGTAGTTTCTGCGACTGTTTGAACCATATATATTAGTCTGGTGATGAAAAAACACTATTTTTCTGTTTTAAGAAAAAAAATGATTTTCATACAATTTCCATTTATGAAAATTCTCAAACAAACATTTTCCAAAAAAAAATGTTTTTGCATGCAAAATTTATTTTTTTTTGTCTGCAAACGTAGTGCATTTTTTGTCTGCATAAAAAATGCTTGTCCTACATTTTCTATTTATGAAAAAATGCTTATCTTAACATTTTCTGTATCTATGGAATTGTACGAAATTGTATGATAAGCATTTTTTCATATATGAAAATTGTAGGATAAGCCTTTTTGGTCAACCCGGGCCAAAACGGTTGATTTGCATCTTTTTTTTCACACCCAACCCCCAGCCCCCGTCCCCAACTTTCAAATTATCGGTTTTCATGTCTGTATTACGTATTATTACGGCTAAATATGTGATGTTACGATGTGAAGTATGAAGAGCAAATCTGTTCACAATTAACATTTTGTTCACAATGTCAATTTTAGTTGCTAAAAATGTTTTTCAAATTCATTGAGTTTGAAGGGGGAAGTAGAGAATTTGGAAAGTTGCATTAAAAATTTGGGAGATATCTAGTTTTTTTATGCATGTTTTTGTGATTTTGCTTCAAAAATGTAGAAAAAATACAAACCCGAATTTCATCCGCTTTCTCATCTTCAGACGTCATTGGAAATACTCACATTAAATAGCTTTTGTTCAAATATCAGCAAACAGACATGGTTTATAAAATCATATAAAATTAAAGCAGAATTGGTAAAAAATCTCTGTTGTCTAAAACGCGATAAAACACATTCGAATGATTTGCACGTCTAACTACTTACTACATTCACGATGAAGCAATTAAAATGCTTAATATTGTACAGTAGTTTGATCGCCATTCTGGCGCTTTGGAAATCGTCGAACGCGCGTATGGTGCGTGTCATTTCAAACAAACTGAACAGCATAAATTTTGCTGCAATCATTCAGGTGTAATTCTCATTTTTGGTCCAAAATACAGTAGCGTGGTAAGGGAGAGAGGGGGGGGGGAGTAGGGGAAGGAAAGGGAGGGGAGGGGTGCAAGCTTGCCCTTTTCTCTCATTTTTGGGTGTCGAAACGTTCCAAAAACTCAAATTTGGTACTACGTTTTGTTGCCGTATCTGGCTGAAAACCGCGGAACGGAGTTATCTCAAAAAGTTCGAGATGGTTAGCCTAACAAAAAAGTGGATCCTTTTTAAAATTAAAAACACTTTCCATTAAGAATCAATGTGTGGTGGATCTAAATGAGAGTGATCAGTCCTTTTGATCTCTAGCAAAAAAGAACCAAAAAACTGAACGCACGATACATTTTCCTCTTATATAAGCAAAAGCGACAAAATAAGTGTATTAAAAATTGCTTTTATTATTTCATTACAATATGAAATTTTTTTTTTTCGTGTAACAAAAAGGTGGATCCTTTTTAAAATTAAAAACAACTTCCATTAAGAATCTATGTGCTGTGGATCTAAATGAGAGTGATCAGCCCTTTTGATCTCTAGCACAAAAGAACCAAAAAACTGAACGCACGATGCATTTTTCTCTTATATAAGCAAAAGCGACAAAATAAGTGTATTAAAAATTGCTTTTATTATTTCATTACAATATGAAAAAAAAACTTTTTTGGTGTAACAAAAAGGTGGATCCTTTTTAAAATTAAAAACAACTTCCATTAAGAATTTATGTGCTGTGGATCTAAATGAGAGTGATCAGCCCTTTTGATCTTTAGCAAAAAAGAACCAAAAAACTGAACGCACGATACATTTTCCTCTTATTTAAGCAAAAGCGACAAAATAAGTGTATTAAAAATTGCTTTTATCATTTCATTACAATATGAAAAAAAAACTTTTTTCGTGAAACAAAAAGGTGGATCCTTTTTAAAATTAAAAACAACTTCCATTAAGAATCTATGTGCTGTGGATCTAAATGAGAGTGATCAGCCCTTTTGATCTCTAGCAAAAAAGAACCAAAAAACTGAACGCACGATACATTTTTCTCTTATATAAGCAAAAGCGACAAAATAAGTGTATTAAAAATTGCTTTTATTATTTCATTACAATATGAAAAAAAAACTTTTTTCGTGTAACAAAAAGGTGGATCCTTTTTAAAATTAAAAACAACTTTCATTAAGAATCTATGTGCTGTGGATCTAAATGATAGTGATCAGCCCTTTTGATCTCTAGCAAAAAAGAACCAAAAAACTGTACGCACGATACATTTTTCTCTTATATAAGCAAAAGCGACAACATAAGTGTATTAAAAATTGCTTTTATTATTTCATTACAATATGAAAAAAAAACTTTTTTCGTGTAACAAAAAGGTGGATCCTTTTTAAAATTAAAAACAACTTCCATTAAGAATTTATGTGCTGTGGATCTAAATGAGAGTGATCAGCCCTTTTGATCTCTAGCAAAAAAGAACAAAAAAACTGAACGCACGATACATTTTCCTCTTATTTAAGCAAAAGCGACAAAATAAGTGTATTAAAAATAGCTTTTATTATTTCATTACAATATGAAAAAAAAACTTTTTTCGTGTAACAAAAAGGTGGATCCTTTTTAAAATTAAAAACAACTTCCATTAAGAATCTATGTGCTGTGGATCTAAATGAGAGTGATCAGCCCTTTTGATCTCTAGCAAAAAAGAACCAAAAACTGAACGCACGATACATTTTTCTCTTATATAAGCAAAAGCGAAAAAATAAGTGTATTAAAAATTGCTTTTATTATTTCATTACAATATGAAAAAAAAACTTTTTTCGTGTAACAAAAAGGTGGATCCTTTTTAAAATTAAAAACAACTTCTATTAAGAATCTATGTGCTGTGGATCTAAATGAGAGTGATCAGCCATTTTGATCTCTAGCAAAAAAGAACCAAAAAACTGAACGCACGATACATTTTTCTCTTATATAAGCAAAAGCGACAAAATAAGTGTATTAAAAATTGCTTTTATTATTTCATTACAATATGAAAAAAAAAACTTTTTTCGTGTAACAAAAAGGTGGATCCTTTTTAAAATTAAAAACAACTTCCATTAAGAATCTATGTGCTGTGGATCTAAATGAGAGTGATCAGCCCTTTTGATCTCTAGCAAAAAAGAACCAAAAAACTGAACGCACGATACATTTTCCTCTTATTTAAGCAAAAGCGACAAAATAAGTGTATTAAAAATTGCTTTTATTATTTCATTACAATATGAAAAAAAAACTTTTTTCGTGTAACAAAAAGGTGGATCCTTTTTAAAATTAAAAACAACTTCCATTAAGAATCTATGTGCTGTGGATCTAAATGAGAGTGATCAGCCCTTTTGATCTCTAGCAAAAAAGAACCAAAAACTGAACGCACGATACATTTTCCTCTTATTTAAGCAAAAGCGACAAAATAAGTGTATTAAAAATTGCTTTTATTATTTCATTACAATATGAAAAAAAAACTTTTTTCGTGTAACAAAAAGGTGGATCCTTTTTAAAATTAAAAACAACTTCTATTAAGAATCTATGTGCTGTGGATCTAAATGAGAGTGATCAGCCATTTTGATCTCTAGCAAAAAAAAACCAAAAAACTGAACGCACGATACATTTTTCTCTTATATAAGCAAAAGCGACAAAATAAGTGTATTAAAAATTGCTTTTATTATTTCATTACAATATGAAAAAAAAAACTTTTTTCGTGTAACAAAAAGGTGGATCCTTTTTAAAATTAAAAACAACTTCCATTAAGAATCTATGTGCTGTGGATCTAAATGAGAGTGATCAGCCCTTTTGATCTCTAGCAAAAAAGAACCAAAAAACTGTACGCACGATACATTTTTCTCTTATATAAGCAAAAGCGACAAAATAAGTGTATTAAAAATTGCTTTTATTATTTCAATACAATATGAAAAAAAAAAATTTTTTCGTGTAACAAAAAGGTGGATCCTTTTTAAAATTAAAAACAACTTCCATTAAGAATCTATGTGCTGTGGATCTAAATGAGAGTGATCAGCCCTTTTGATCTCTAGCAAAAAAGAACCAAAAAACTGAACGCACGATACATTTTTCTCTTATATAAGCAAAAGCGACAAAATAAGTGTATTAAAAATTGCATTTATTATATCATTACAATATGAAAAAAAACTTTTTTCGTGTAACAAAAAGGTGGATCCTTTTTAAAATTAAAAACAACTTCCATTGAGAATCTATGTGCTGTGGATCTAAATGAGAGTGGTCAGCCCTTTTGATCTCTAGCAAAAAAGAACCAAAAAACTGAACGCACGATACATTTTTCTCTTATATAAGCAAAAGCGACAAAATAAGTGTATTAAAAATTGCTTTTATTATTTCATTACAATATGAAAAAAAAACTTTTTTCGTGTAACAAAAAGGTGGATCCTTTTTAAAAATAAAAACAACTTCCATTAAGAATCTATGTGCTGTGGATCTAAATGAGAGTGATCAGCCCTTTTGATCTCTAGCAAAAAAGAACCAAAAAACTGTACGCACGATACATTTTTCTCTTATATAAGCAAAAGCGACAAAATAAGTGTATTAAAAATTGCTTTTATTATTTCATTACAATATGAAAAAAAAACTTTTTTCGTGTAACAAAAAGGTGGATCCTTTTTAAAATTAAAAACAACTTCCATTAAGAATTTATGTGCTGTGGATCTAAATGAGAGTGATCAACCCTTTTGATCTCTAGCAAAAAAGAACCAAAAAACTGAACGCACGATACATTTTCCTCTTATTTAAGCAAAAGCGACAAAAAAAGTGTATTAAAAATTGCTTTTATTATTTCATTACAATATGAAAAAAAAACTTTTTTCGTGTAACAAAAAGGTGGATCCTTTTTAAAATTAAAAACATTTTCCATTAAGAATCTATGTGCTGTGGATCTAAATGAGAGTGATCAGCCCTTTTGATCTCTAGCAAAAAAGAACCAAAAACTGAACGCACGATACATTTTTCTCTTATATAAGCAAAAGCGTTAAAATAAGTGTATTAAAAATTGCTTTTATTATTTCATTACAATATGAAAAAAAAATTTTTTTCGTGTAACAAAAAGGTGGATCCTTTTTCAAATTAAAAACAACTTCCATTAAGAATCTATGTGCTGTGGATCTAAATGAGAGTGATCAGCCCTTTTGATCTCTAGCAAAAAAGAACCAAAAAACTGAACGCACGATACATTTTCCTCTTATTTAAGCAAAAACGACAAAATAAGTGTATTAAAAATTGCTTTTATTTTTTCATTACAATATGAAAAAAAAACTTTTTTCGTGTAACAAAAAGGTGGATCCTTTTTAAAATTAAAAACAACTTCCATTAAGAATCTATGTGCTGTCGATCTAAATGAAAGTGATCAGCCCTTTTGATCTCTAGCAAAAAAGAACCAAAAAACTGAACGCACGATACATTTTCCTCTTATTTAAGCAAAATCGACAAAATAAGTGTATTAAAAATTGCTTTTATTATTTCGTTACAATATGCAAAAAAAAACTTTTTTCGTGCTTTTGGTCAAATAAAGCTGTTTTTGGGTTTCTGCAGAGCTCAAAAATATTGAATTTTGGGTCAATTAAAGTCAATTTAGGAATCAATTTAGAACTCAACATTTTAAAATGGCCAACCAAACAAAATAGTCGTAACTTTTGTACCGACTTTCAAAGAAAATTACGGAATGCTTGTACGGAATGCTTTTTCCCGACAAGTTTCAATTTTTATTTTGCCCTTTTGAATGCTTTTTTTAATAACCTGAAAGATGTTTTTAATTTGATCTCAAATTTTCAAAAAAATTTTACTTGCGATCATTTTTTGTAAAATTTTTGGATTCACAATTGCCAATTTGGTAAATTTGGGACAATTAATCAACGATATATTTTGAGCTGTTAACGCGTAAGTGGATATTATTTCCGTTTTTGAAATCCAGTGTAGTGAAGATATCAGTGCGTTCAGTGCCATCAGTGCCAAATCAGTGCGAAGCGTGATCTGTCAGTACCATAAGTTCTATATCATATCAGTGTCTGCAAATCAATATCACTACTTAAAATTTTTGGACGGTGCATATACAAAACAGTCCCATACAAAACAGTCCAATATAAAATAGTCCCAAAAATCATGTAATGGAGGAAAAAAACAGTCCAATACAAAACAGTCTAGCTTAAGGTCGCCGGTGGGCGCGCTGTGCGCGCTTCGCCGCTTTGCGGCAATAACCGGCTCAAAATTTCGTATTAAGTCCTACCCTCTGTTGGCAGGCTCGCAACACGTTGGCGCGACTGTGGCGGTCACTATTTTGTTAATTGTGCTTGTTGAACAAGGGACAATTTTCGGCCTATCGGCTCGTTAAAACAATTATTAATTGGCACTTTTTTCCGGACTGTTTTGTATTGGACTGTTTTGTATGAGACTGTTTTGTACAGACACGGTTTCTGAGTATATTGAGCAAATTCTACTCTTCGTCAATTAAAGAATAAAGTAACAAGACTACTCGTATCAGGACTTGAATGTTCCGATTGCCTTTTAAGGTTTTATGGAGCAGTAATAACACTAAAAAATTAAATGTCAGAAAAAATAAAATGAAAAACTTCTTTTTTCTAAATTTTTTTATGAAAATCATCTTCCCACACGCCATACAAAATATAAAAGGATAGATTTCGCCCCCTGTATCGATTTTAAGACGGATTAACTCTCCGCTCACGCGTTAATAGCGCGAAATATATCGCGCGTTAATTGTCCCAAATTGGCCGAACTGGCAATCTTTAAACACCCATAACTTTACGAAAAATGATCACAGGTGAAATATCTTTTCAAATTTGAGCTCAGGACAACAATACCTTGCGAATGATAAAAAATGATAACTCCGTGAAAGATGGCTAGTTAAAAAGTCGAAATTTGTCTGAAGAAAAAACCCACCCCGAGCACAAATATTCCGTGGCTTTCGTATCGAAAGTCGGAACAATTAGGTCAGCTTTGCGGAGATTCGTTACAGGTACCATAGTGGGGATAGTTAACAAGATCCCAATAAACGTTAGAAAAAAGATGTTGGAATTGCGAGCACAGGAAGTATCCGGTAATAGTACCATCGTGCAGTTTAAGGAGGCTCTCTCATGTTAAAATATTCGATTGCAATTTTGGAATTCGATATCTTCAAAGATCGTCTTGATTATGTTTATATCAAGGCCCTTAATGCAGTGGCTGATAAAGATCTCTTGTTTGTCATTCAAAAAATTATGTTGTTAGGAGATGGTTCAGCGAACGTAGAGTGTGGTTTTTCTATCAACAAAAATTTCATCGATGTCAACCATTAGCTCGATACTTTAGTGGCAATGCGAAGATGTAAAGAAGGGCTTCAAAATACCGGGAAAGTATTGAAATTTGATTTGACGAAAAATTTTCACAAATAAAATTGTAGCACAAGAACAAGAACTGAAAAGTACTTGAAAAACCAAAAACAAAGACGAAAAACTCACACTGAAACCAAAAAAAAGGAAAAAATTGACAATTTCCCGTACAACCGATCAGCTGAGCGACAATTCTCAAGTAATGGAGGTGGAGCAAAAAAAGTGCTAAAGTTTGTCCCAAAATCAAATGCATTTCACGACAAAAAAATTACAAAATTGGCAGAGAAATCAAAAACTTAAGCGCTAGAGATTTAAAAATTTTAATTTTTGAGCCAAAGTTTTAATTCCATAATTTTTGAAACCTTGTCTTGAAAAATTAAATTTTGATATTTTGGTCTGAGACTATGAGTTTTTAAACGTTAACTAAAGTTTTGAAACGTTAACTCAAACCTTAGGCAGTCGGATACGAGCATTTTTCTTTTGATATATCCTTTCAGTAAAAAAAATTTCGCATAATGTTCTAACTGTATCATTCGTTCTCTAAAAACTCTAAAAAGTACAAAAAGTTGAGGAAAATTATAAAATGAGTTCAAAATATAAGTTGCTGTAGTTATTGATCTATGTATTTGCGATGGAGCTGACTGCAAGGGATTATCATTTCTTGCTATTCAGCGAAACAGTAGCACATGGCAAAAACATAAAAACATGCTTGTAGCTTGGAGCCGTCCAGCTATAGTTAGCACAGAAAAAAGTGACTTTCCACGAAAAACTCATGAAAACAAAAAATGTTGTAAAATAATCACAAAGTTTTCGAAAACTTTAAAGTTTTTTCAAGCATTTGTCTGAGACACTTTGAAAACATTGTGTGCTATAAAAGCGTAAACGAAAAATTTAAAAGTGTTTTTACCAAAGCAGAAAAGTTAGTTTTAGCAGCCTAGTTTATTTTTTGACTTTTGTTTGTGTTTCTATGCATTACGTAAAATTTTTTAAAAAATTCCAAATGCAATTTTTGGTCCAATTTTGTTGCAGAGTATTTCCTTGAAAAAATCTAAATCAAACCACAAGCTTGCTAAGGCTTGAAAATTGTATGTGCAGAGCTACATCACTTTGCTATAATAGTTTTTGTTCCAACTTTTGATACAAAAGTAACGGAATATTTGTGCTCGGGGTGGGTTTTTTTTTCTTCAGACAAATTTCGACTTTTTAACTAGCCGTTTTTGACGCAATTTTTTTATATCATTCGAAAGATATTGCTGTCCTGAGCTTGAATCTGAAAAGACATTTCACCTGTGATCATTTTTCGCAAAGTTACGGGGGTTTAAAAATTGCCATTTTGGCCAATTTGGGACAATTAACGCGCGATATATTTCGCTCTATTAACGCGTAAGCGGAGAGTCAATCCGTCTTAGAAATTGTTCCAAATTGGTTAAAAGAAGCTTGTGTGCCATAATTGGTTTGTTACAAGGAGCGAAATTTATCCTTTTGTTCTTTATATAGCGTGTGTTGTGATGATTTTCGTAAAAGTTTTCAAACTTTATTTAAAAAAAATTTTCATTTCCTTTTATTACTTTTAATTTATTAGGTTATTACTGCTCCAAAAACCTATAAAGCAGTCGGAACATTCAGGGCTTTGCCCTGATACGTGCAGTTTGTTCATTTTATGGCTCAAATCAAATGCAGTCTTTATTTCACATTTCAAATTTTCAAACAAAGGTAGTCTGATTTTCCGAACGTTTTGATGTTTAGACGTAATGATTTGTATACTCAATTTAAAATCCCGCAGTCATCTGACTCTTTGATGAAACCCAATTTTGCGTTAAGAGAAAAAAAATACACCTTAGATTTTTTCAAAGTGATTCAAATAGCAAGAACAGTTGGTACAGAAAACTGTGACTTACTAGGTGTTAAATAGTAAAAAAAATTCTTTCAAGTTTGTTTCGGATAATTTTTTGTATCTTTCAGTCGAAGTTATTTCATTTTTTTGCTCCTTGGGGCAGGGCAAAAGGTATTGGCAGAAAAATCGTGCAATTATAGCAGTTTTTACTGTAGGTTCTAAGAATAGAAAAAAAGAATTTCAAACAGTTTTTTCTCAACAATCGAAACAACTTTGGGAAATTTCTCATTGCAGATCCAATAATGCTTGAGGAGACTTCAGTTTTATAGTTATAGTTGAAATCATCTGACATTTATTTATTCTACTTGATTTGATTAGCACAGATTTCGTCCTACTACAGATTTCGTCCAATTTATTTAATTAACAGCTTTCGTCCCATACAGATTTCGTCCCATACAGGTTTCGTCCCATACAGATTTTGTCCCATATCCAACAGATTTCGTCCTATTTTAGGAAAATTACTGTTATTGCGGATTAAGTAGTTCTCATAAGTGCTAGTCGCGTCCTGCTGTGATTTGAAGCATTGAATTTGCTTTGATTAAACAAATTGTGAAAGGCAATTTTTTTCTTCTAATTACTCGCTTTTGAAAGCGCACACTGTACAAAAAGTGGGACGAAATCTGTATACTCCCAAATTTGTGGGTCGGAATCTATGTAAGCTTTGAAATTAAAATGAGACGAAATCTGTCACAGCCCTGGATTTTGCGAGGAAAAAACACAGGAAGTCAAAAAGCAGTGTTCGATTTGAAAAAAAAATGTATATGTATTTGTCGTGAGACGAAAATTCGTAACGGGCGAAAATTCGTAACGGGCGAAAATTCGTAACGGGCGAAAATTCGTAACGGGCGAAATATCGTAACGGGCGAAAATTCGTAACAGGTCACAATTCGTAACAGGCGACAATTTGTAACAGGCGACAATTTGTAACAGGCGACAATTCGTAACAGGCGACAATTCGTAACAGAAGATTAAGCGGGGATCACAGATTCACGCTCAATATTCCTCTCGTGCCGGATGTAAGCGCAGCGGAGCGAAGCGGAGCAAGCGTATTCTACTTGCCAATGCCTTGTTACGACTTGTCGCCTTTTGCGAATTGTCGCCTGTTACGAATTGTCGCCTGTTACGAATTGTCGCCTGTTACGAATTCTCGCCCTACCGTATTTGTGTATGTATTTAATTTTGGAATTTGCAAATTATGGAGAAATTGTTCTGTTCTTGAAAACGACTTTATTATGATTGGTTGGACGAGTTTTGAACTTTCATTCAAACTTCATTTGACTTTCGATCTCGTGGACACCGCTCCCAGTTGTTTGGAGAAGCATAGACCGTCCTGTACCAGTCGGCACCCTGTTCCTCGAGGAAGGAGGCGAACTTGCTCCTGGTCCTGGCCTGAAGAGTCCTGGATCTGGAGAAGATTCTGAAGGATCTGCGGGAGAGAAAGAGGCCAGGGTCACACGCCAGACCCACATAAGTGTCGAGGTCATCCCAGTCCATCACTAGACAGAATTTAAAGCTCTTTAACTAGCCACCCCCCGCACCCCCCCCCCCCACACACGCATTGCAAGGGGGGCTTCGTTACTAGGTACCAAAGGAGGAAATTAGTTAGAAAAATAGTCACAAAAAGTCCCCAGAAATAGTAAAAAAAAAATTTGTTATTGGCTTCAAAATTCCAAAAGATCACCTTAAGAATTCGTCAAAAAAGGGAGGGAGTAAATTTGTCAGATTGAAAATCACTTTGGAATTTCATCAATAATCAATCTCCCGGTGAACAAAACAAGACTGCTCTTATCAGGGCGAAGCCCTGAATGTTCCGACTGCCTTTTAAGGTTTATGGAGCAGTAATAACATTAAAAAATTCAATGAAATAAAACAAAATGAAATTTTTTTTCTTCTAAAATTTGAAATTTTTTAAATGAAAATAATCCCCCCACACGCCACATAAAGTACAAAAAGATAGATTTCGCTCCTTGTAACAAACCATTTAAAACCATTTATGGCAAATAAGCTTCTTTTAACCAATTTGGAACAATTTCTAAGACGGATTAACTCTCCGCTCACGCGTTAATAGCGCGAAATATACCGCGCGTTGATTGTCCCAAATTGGCCAAAATGGCAATCTTTAAACCCCCGCAACTTTACAAAAAATGATCACAGGTGAAATATCTTTTCAAGTTTGAGCTCAGGACAACAAGACCCTTCGAATGATGTAAAAAAAATTCCGTCAAGAATGGCTAGTTTAAAAGTCGAAATTTGTCTGAAGAAAAAAAAACCACCCCGAGCACAAATATTCCGTTACTTTCGTATCGAAAGTCGGAACAACAAGAGATTACAAGTGAATGTTGAACTCACGAATAATAAGCATGTATTTTAAACGAAAGCAAATAATAGAATTGTAGAAAAAATTGGAATGTTATAAATGATCAAAAAGTTGTTATTGAAAAATATTACTGAAAAAAGTGAACCTTTTTTTAGTTCACTAGTCTTTTGCAAAAAAAAAGAATTCAGAAAAGCGAGATTTTTTAAAATGCTCTATTAGTTAACTGGTTCCCGCGCTGAGGAGCTCTGGTAATAAATGAGATAGTCGAGCGATGTTCAGTTTTCAACCAACCATGAGAGGGGCGAACGAAGGGTTCGGTTCAAACCAAAAACCAATAATGAGTCGAAATGGGTCAAATAGAGTCAAACTGCAAAAACTTATTCATTTGATTTTTCTAAAAATAGTTATTATGATTTTAAAGATCACAGTCACTAAAAGTTTTCATATATTTTTAACGAAGAAGTTTGTCGCTGCTCAACTTGCTTATAACATTCAAAATATCACATTCACTAAAAAGTTTTCAACTAATTTTACCGAAGAAGTTGTGTCGTTTATTGAATATGTTATATGAGGTCACTCTTCTAGCCACGAATGCCCCCACTCCTTCGTTTAACTCTTCGTACTCCCATGTAGAGTAGGGCAGAAATGCATCCTCTGCCCAGTTGTAGCAGAAGTGACCTTGCTTCATGAAATCTAAAAGCACAACTCATCATTACTCATACAAGCTTCGATTCAAGGGGCCTTCAATTAAAGACTGACTTTTGCTCTTTTTCGAATAAAACTGCGAAACTAGAAAAATTTCGACTACTCCCCCCACCTACAACTTTGTTTATTTGCAAACAGGATTTTATAGAAAAAAAAAGTTTCTTTTTTGAAAAAAATGGTAGTCATGCAACTTTCATGGTTTGAAATTGTATGAAAAGCCTTTTTTCATAGACTCCAAATATGAAAATTTATGCTTAGCAATTTTAATTGGTAGAGGTGAACCCGGGGAACATGATATGATGGCTTCAGCCGATTTTCCTGGCCTCGAAATACAGCTTTTCTTTGTTTTCATATCTGATAAAAGCGGACAGCATTGAACTATACCTAATAATTCGCGAAATATAACTTTTGATCAAATTTTTGCAAATTTTTAACTTTTGAATGATTTTTTATCCTGGCGCTGAAAAACTTATAATAATTTGCTTTATGACTCAGCTTTAGAAAAAATTACATAAATAACTAAAAAAATTTGCAGCCATTTCTGCCAACCGATAGAAACATTTGAAAAAACATTTTATGGGACTTTTCGCTGAATGCAAGTAATAAAAATGAAGAAGAATTTATACTCAAGGGTCTTAATTCTTTTACATTCAATTATGAGCCATTTTTTGAGTCGTTATTTTGAATAGCTGAATTGTGTTTTATAATAGACCTAAGTGCAAAACTTGTCTTCTTTTTTGATCAGAGAAATACAGCTTCTTGTATCAGTACTACTTCTAAGATATTATTTATTCACTCTAACTTGCCTCGCAATTTTTTTGAAAAAGGAATTTTCGAATAAGTCTTGTCAAGAGTTTTTTTTTATTTTGTTGAAAGCGAAATAGCAGCAGGCCACAAACATCCAAAAATTGTTAAATGATATTATCTGAATATGTTTACTTCAAATGACTGCATTTCAAGTTGAAATTTATTTCCAGCGGGCCTAGGCCAGACATCCGCTATGTTAAACACTGAAAATTATTTAATCAGAAGACTGCTCGTATCAGGGTGAAGCAGTAATAACATTTTAAGGTCTATGAAGCAGTAATAACATTAAAAAAATGAATATAAAATAATTAATAAAAAATTAAAATGAGAAATTTTAGATTTTTTGTGAAAATCATCCCACCACACGCCATATAAAGTACAAAGTGTTAAATTTCGCTTCTAATATTAAATCAATTACGCAAATAAGCTTCCTTCAACCAATTTGGAACAGTTTCTAAGACGGATTAAATCTCCGCTTACGCGTTAATAGCGCGAAGTATAACGCGCGTTAATTGTCCCAAATCGGCCAAAAAGCCAATTTTTAAATCCCATAACTTTGCAAAAAAAATCACATCTTTTCAAATTTAAGCTCAAGACAACAATACCTTTTGAATGATATAAGAAAGTTCCGTCAAAAATAGCTAGTTGAAAAGTCGAAATTTGTCTGAAAAAAAAACCCACCCCGAGCACAAA
Source organism: Symsagittifera roscoffensis (assembly GCF_963678635.1). NCBI lineage: Eukaryota > Metazoa > Xenacoelomorpha > Acoela > Convolutidae > Symsagittifera > Symsagittifera roscoffensis. Next base: position 4,205,904 of record NC_087064.1, read on the forward strand.
TTTTCCGTTACTTTCGTTACGGAACTCGGACAGTTATCTACCAAAATAACGCTAGAATTTCAAAAAGTTTGCGGCGATATCCGGCTTTTACTTTTATACAGAGTACGATACTTTGGTGGCAAGCTCGCAACATGCTGGCGCGATTGTTGCGATCCGCCTTCGTTCGAGCACTGCAGCATCTTTTCAGCTAACAGTAGAAATTGGATCTTTGCCTATTTTTGGAAAAACTTTTGGAAAACTGCCCTAATAAAATATTTTTTGGGATTTTTGACAGATCGGATGTTTATGCGGTACCCATATTTAGCAGTTCGTTGTAATTGCACATAATTAGAGCAGAACAACTTTGTAATCTAATAGCAGATACTGATCAACGCAATACGAATTTTTGTTCCGACTTTCGTAACGAAAGTAACGGAATATTTGTTCGGGGTGTGTTTTTTCCTCAGAAAAATTTCGACTTTTTAACTAGCCATTTTTGACGGCATTTTTTGTATCATTCGAAAGATATTCTTGTCCAGAGCTTAAAGTTTTTTGTCAACTTGATTTGTTAATAAAGCGAAATCTATCACTTTGTACTTTATATGGCTCTCACAAAAATCTCAATTAAAAAAAAATTAAATTTTGCATTTAATTTTTTTTCATGTTTTTCCTGCTCAATAGACCTTAAAAGGCAGTCGTAACATTCAGGGTTATACCCTGATACGAGCAGTTTTCTTAGAATTGAGTTGAATGTGTCGCCTCAACTTGCGAGCAGAAAGACTTTAGTCTATCAAATTCCGTTATTATTTTAACTCTAGGAGACAGGATGAAATAAATATTGGGGAGGTTCGAAAACAATTATTGACGTGAGTAAAATTAGAAAAACATATTTACCTGCAATTTTTTTTGTAAACTTATGGATTGGAAACTTCCCGTTAGGCTAAATTTCAGACAATTAACGTTTTTTTGACTTCCTTCTATGAACACGTATGCGGCAATTCATACCGCTTCTATTTTCTTTCTAATCTCAGAGGCAAATTGTTTTGGACTTTTAAAAAAGTTGCTAGACCCGAATTACATAACTCACTTTTTCCATGTTAAACTTCTAAGGGGCAGTCGAAACATTAAAAAGTTTTCCCTGTTTGTAAATAATACATAAACTTAAAAAAAAATTGCCACTTTTTGCTTTTTACTTAGCATGTAAGGGATATATCTGAAACAATTAACAGAAACCCGCTCTGTTTTTTTTGAGTGCTTTCCCCCAACTTCTTACCAAATATTTTTTCATCGATATTGGTTGGCATTTGGAATGTTTAGAGACCCGCCGGGATACGAGCAGTTTCTTCGTGCTTGTACTGCAGATACTTCCAATTAAAAGGGGTTCAAAGACAATTTTTTTGAAAACCCATAGATCCAGATAAAAGAGGCTACAACCAGGGGCGGATCTAGGGTTTTCTCGAGGGGGAGGACAAATTTTCAAAAAGATATTCCGAGCTCTCCCAAAGCACATTGCGTTTTTCGTCGTCCGTGCCCCCTATACACGCCCCTGGGCACAACTCCAAACAATTTTGAAAGTCCGTGGATTTAAATAAATTTTTATAAAATTAGAGAGTGGTGATTCCAACCAAAAACAATCTGCTTGAAATTTACAGCAATTGCTTGGAAATTCTTATTGTAATTTTGAAAGAGAAAATAAGCTGGTCATGACATGTTTTACTAAACCAAATAAACAGGAAAAAATTCACCATTTTCCTGCAACTTATTCAAAAATCACACAAATAAAAAAAGTTGCTGTAAGCAAGGTAAATGAGAATTGTGTGCGCAAGTTAAAAAAATCAATTTTTTATTTTATTTTAAAAACGTCTGTCAACACGTCAATGATTATTTATCAAAGCGTAATATACAATTTTGCTGATAATTTACAAGATACAGGAATGCTTGAACCAGAGTTTGCTCAAAACGGCCTCTTGTAAAACCACAAACTAACAACGTTCACTTGATAACTGTTGATAAGTTTAAATTGAAAAACTAATTTTTTCTCTAATTGATATTTCTCAGCCCTAAATGTAATTATTATGTTTTGACTTTGTAAAAAATTGCCGTTTTGTTTAAGCTCTTGTCACTCAATTTTTATTGTCATTTCGCGGCCAAACTGTGTTCTCATAAATCATTTTTTCGGTGAGTTGATTTCTCTGGAATCCGGAGACAAGATTTTAAACAGCCGCAGTTCAGAAGTGCCTTCAAAATTGCATTTCAGTACAGGAATCAGGAATCAGTACACAAAGTGCAAGAATCAGTACACAAATATTTGAAACGTGAATTTGTAGAAAATTTTTTTTCAGAACACTTAAAAGCTAATTTGAAAGCAAAATAACCTTGTGAATAATTAAAAGTTAGGTTTTTTATCAGACAAACCTAAGCAGAAGTTTTTCATCGTTGTCAGTGAAATCCAATAAAAATCTTAACAAACCTAAGCAGAAGCTTTTCATCCTTGTCAGTGAAATCCAATAAAAATCTTTACAATTTAGTTAACTGAAATCGTGGATGCAACCCTTTAACCCCCTCAAAATTCTTTCAAGTTTCAAAATGTTTCAGGAAGGGGCTCTTTTCCACGTTCCTTCTCACATTTCAATTTTTCCATTTTAAAAATTGTCTTACGTGCTATCATGGCTGAAAGCGTTATAATACGTAGTAAGGCATGAAAATCTAAAATTAATTTTTCAAAACTGAAACTCAAATAGGGGGAAAGTGGAAAAAGCCCAAGAAGGAAATAGCTGTACCTTTCACCTAGATCTATTGATTTTAGTTTTTGTGATTTTTATGATTATGAACTAAAATTATAATACTGAAGGAAACTTTATTCTCAATGATGTTTTATCCTAAGTGCTGTATGTAACCTCATCCAGTGCATTACACTGCAAACTTGTTTGAAAATTTTGATTGATTCCACAAACTGGAGTTTTGCAAAGTATGTTTTGAAGTCCGCAAACTTTTTTGCTTGAGAAACTTTTGAACATTACAAAAGTTTAAAATTAGATAGAAAAGTAACCTTGTTGCGGTTTCGACGACAAAGATTTATCCAGTCTTTTATTTAAACTATTATTTTTATTTTCTTACTTTTCTGATGGCTCGTGTTCTTACTTTTTGGCGGCTTGTAAAATAACCCTTATTTTAAATTGTTTTATGCTAGTTTTTTTGATTGAAATTCAAAAAAAAGTTATTTTATAACCATTAAAAACTGGGAGGCACCTTACAGCCGGGTGTATTATAGTTGTTTCTTTTTTTTCCACGCAAAACCAAGTACCACAAAAATTAATTGGAATGAATCGAGTAGTATACCAAATTCACGACTTTTTAGTCGTGATTCGAGCGACAATAAAAAATTGGCATAAAGTTGTCCCAGTGTTAAAAAAGGCATTTTAAAAAATTGGTAAAAGGTTATCCCAGTGTTGGTTTAAACTTTTTGATTTTTAATTCCATTTCGAGCGAGTAAAGCAATCGAGTAAGGATATATGCAAATTTGGTTTGTTTTAGATTCTAAGGATTAAAAAAGCTTAATTTCTAAATCAAATACAAATTTGGATTTTTATTTTAGTGTTTCCTTGACGATAAAAACTTTCTAGAAACAAAATCAAACTTTTTTGTGCAAAATGGGAAAAAATTCATTTTTTTAAACATTATTTTTTTGTTTTTGGAAGACAAATGTTATCGATTTTGTCTAAACCACTAAGTTTCCACGCGCTGTATAGTTTTCAAATCATACCAGGCACTAAAAACGACATTAATTTGGAAAAAAAACTAACAATTTTTCTAAAAATTTTTTGTATCTTGATTGTTTTTCCAACTTGTGCCTGAATTTTAAAACCCTTGGAACCAGTAGCTGATTGAAGAGATGCAAACTTCCTTACATGCTATTTAAAAAAATTGCCTCAAGTTGTGGAAGTTTTCATTAAATAGTTATAAAAACGTGTTTTTTTTTTGCCTCAAAATTACATAAAACTATTAGCACCAAGCCGTCTGTTCATAGAATTTTTATTTTCGGATTTTTTTGCTTGTTAAGCTTTTTTTAGCCAGTTTTTGTGTCAGTAATACAGTTTCAGATTTCAGATGAAAAGTTTTGTTGTCAATCAAATTACAATCAGATAATTAACTATGAAAGATGAAATCAATTTTTTAAAATCAATTAATCCTTTCCAGCTATAGTGCATAGCGAAAAGTATCCTCCCCGAAATCTCTTTAAGCTAATTACTAATTACTCAACAGCTAATCATTTGGGCATTTTAGAGCCTAGTCGTGAGTTTCCCCCTTTTTCTATAGAGGTGTGCGTGTGTGCGCGAGTGTGTGTTTGCGGGGGGGGTTAGTTTGTGATGAGATTGTCCGAGGTATGAATAGAGACTTACTCCGCCCTCGCTTCTTTATCACAGTGTTGTTGACGTAATGACAGGGACAGGCATCCACTTTGTTGGGGTGTGTGTAGATCTCATACCAGATACCGTCATAAAAGTCTATCGGCTGATGTAGAATCTCCACTTCTCCAGCTGTGGGACACGATCCATCCAAAAGCCCCCCAATGGGCCAAATAGAAATGAACCCTACAAAAGTTAAGGAAACGTTTCATATAGCATACATCCTTTTAGTATAATCCCATTACAGAGGAATACTTTTCCAAAATTTATCGTACAAACTTGTCCCCGATTAAGATTTTTTCTGAAAATGATCTTATAAATCAGAGCTCAACCGGAACGAAAACTCTTAAAGGCCCTCTTAAAAAAGTGCCCGTTATGAGATGTATACGTAATGGTACTTTACCGATAAGTAAGATTAACTGCTGACTTGAAATAAACTGACTCATCGTAAAGCTTAAGTTCTACGGTAAACCAAAGAATTTACAGTTCAATACTGATATTCAGGTTGGAAAATTTAGTTTAGCTGTCGAACAATGGCGCTTCTTTAAGTTTAAGGTCGTTTGATTTTGTTTGTTAATTTAGTGATATTATTTGCAATTAATTCTTGTCAAAGTTCATGGTACATTTGTTTTTTACATTTACAACAATTATTAAGCTAAGCCTCATAGTCAATTTTTCCTGTGCAATTTTTCATATAGAAAAATTCTCAACGACCAGCATTGTAAAATTACGATGAAAAATTTTTAAAACTCAAAAATACCACCAGAGGCGTGCCGAGGAGTTTGAAGAGACGACTGCCCTCCCCCAACCTCCTCTCTCAATTCTAGTTGCCAAATTATCCCAATGTTCGCCCTAAAATTTTGGCATCAATTTATAATAATTTGAGGCGGGAGCGTGGGCCAAAAAAAAGCACAATTTGTTGGTCAAAACTGTCCAAAAAATGCTCAAAACAGCTGCGCTTAATGTTCAAATTGAGCGACCTAAAAAAGTCGGCAAACTTTTTCAAAAAATTATTATACAGCGAGTCTTATTGAATATACCTCCCTAATAATCAGAAAATAAAATGAAACTTTTTGAAACGAAATTGGATTAATTTTACTTAGAATTTCTACGCTAATATCCCGAGCGTTGAATTAACTTGAAAATATGCCAAAAATGTGAATTATAACTCATTTGGGCTCTTACTCATGACACTTTAGTGGAGAAAAGTGTAAAAAAAATAGAAGCATGCCAGTTTGAAGCTTAATTAAATGAATAGAACCCGGGATTTATAACCGAAAAGACCCTAAAAAGCCGACGAAACAGTTAGTTATAATTGAGCTAAAACACTTTCCACTAATCAATAACACATCTGTTTCTTTTTTGCTAGTATGCTTATTATTTTTCAAAGCGCTGGTGTCAAGTTTACCAGAAATTGTAAAATTGACATCTGATTCAATATGTCAATTTTAGGGAATCGAACCCATGCCGACCCAAGGGGTCACCCCTTTGTACTATTTTGAGATCTCCATTTTTGGCGGCTGAGGGATCCTAAATTTTTGTCTAAAGGCGTCTTTGGCGCCAATATATAATAAATTTGAGGGGGAAGCGCGCGCCGAAAAAATGCAATTTTTTGGTCAAAGTTTTCCAAAAGGTGCTCAAAACGTATTTTTCGGCTCGTTTTTTTTCAAAATTATGCCTACGGCACAGAAAATTATAGTGATTTGTGAGAGCTGGGAAAATCAATTGGTCGACCTATAAAAAGGTCGATAAATTTGGATTTTTTTTTGAAAATCCGCCCCCCTCGAGAAAATCCTAGATCTGCCCCTGTGTCCAAAAACTTTTAATATTATGTGTACATTGGGGAGTGGTGGGGGTTTTCAGAAAATAATCCAAAAACCGCTGATTTGTTTTTGGAGGCATGTAGATTTGAACTTGGAGTACTATCAAAATTTCGTCACGCCTCGATTGAAGTGCCTTTCAAAGTGTCTCGGAATACGAGATAAGGAAAATCATCAGAAAGATAAGAAAAACATGAACTCTTCGAGAACAAGTTATCCTTTTCTTTTCATTTGGTTCTTTTATTTTATGATGAGTTTGTTAAACTTTTGAGTCGACTTTAATTTCACTGCGTATCTTTAATTTAAACTCTTTACAACTTAATAGTTTTACTCTAGAAGGATGTGGGCCTTAAAATGTTCTAAGGACAATACGAGAACACTTAAGAACTTAAAGTGCTTTTATTTATACGGTCCTTCGGAAAGACCAAAGCTCATAAACAAAACCTTATAATATGATTGATTCAGCAACCGTTAGTTATAAACGTTAGTACTATTGTTCCAGTCAACCAGTGCTTAACATCAAACTATTTCGACCAAACTCGAAAAAAAATCATTTATATTAAGATTAATTACTTTCAGGTTTTTTCACGTGATATTTTGCAAAAGCACCTCGAAATTCAATAGAGCGATTATTTTGAGTCAGATCGTTCGATTTGCCAGTAAACAAATTGTAGTTCGACTTTGTAAAAACTCCAAGAAGTTCCTATATTGATTGTTGTTTCTTTATCTAAACAAGAAAAAGAAATTTTTTCTTCCAATTTTTACTTTCCCGTATGTTGCAAACGCAATCATCTTAACATTTTTGAAAATATGGAAACAACAAAGAAATTCAAACAGGGACCATTGCTTTTTCTTTTTATTTACCTCTCAATTCTTGGAAACCGCTTCTTCTTGGAACCCGTTGATGCTGCTGCCGCCGCCGCCCACTCCTCCGAACGGAAGTCGAACGAATTTACTCCTCCAGCTGATTCGGCTGACAAGATCATCGGCGAAGATGACGACGATGAGAACACGACTGGAAGACTTCGGGTGATCCGAGGAGTGTTCGCAGGCAGACTCGTCTCTAACACAACTTCGTGTGACTCAATGCAGGTATACACAAGCTGTATGCAGAAAAGTTTTCTCCCGCGTTTTTCTTCATTTTGTAACTTTTTTCAGCCTTATGTCTAAAAGACGTCCCTAAGTTGACGAAGATGATCTAACTCGCAAACCCAATTAATCCCATTTATATCAGAAGCTTACAAGAGAAACGCGCCCCTAGGTTTCTTGCATTATTTTTCCGTGGAAAAATTGGAATTTTGGAGTTTTTCCATTCATTTTGAACCATTTTAATCATTTTTGAGCAGAGTAGTCAAATTTTTGAGACAAAATTGTTCCCTGGAAATATAAGAATATTCAAAATTTGTTTAAAAAAAGTATGCAGTTAAGCGTTTTCTGTGTGGATTGATATCCGAATCCAAATTGTGACTATTCCGCTTCAAAATAGCAATCAAAAATGGTCAAAACGTGCAGATATGTTTCCATTAATTGTTTTCCGGTCAATCATTTTTCTCCAATGTAATTTTCTGACTATAACTCCTATATCAGGCATCGCTTAATGTTTCTTCCAAACGCACCCTACCACCATCTTTTTTTTCGATATTACACCCGCGGCCGTGACCCGGGAATGTTAAAAAGTGAGAGAGTAAAAAGTTTTTATGCAGCATTTAATCTATTGAAAGGGTGTGTATCCATATTACCGCATTATTGGATAGCCGAAAAATATAAATGATTTTTGTTCCCATATAGCCGAGCATTTTTAGTTGAATTTTTTTAGCTTTTATCCAAATTCAAAAGGTTTAACTTTGAATTTGTTGCTTTAATTTTGAATCAAAAATTAAGAGAAACGTTTACTGATTTCTGTAGAAAAAGCTTGCTTTCAAAAGTTTATGATTCTAAATAAAAATGGTATAGTTGGTGTGTTTTTATAAAGGCCATTTTTTTCGCTTTCTCTTGCTATTGACTTAGTTCTTCCACTTACAATATGTCTTGCGTGTGTGTAAAAGAATGTTTGGAAAAATGTTAGCCTAAATGTGATAAATTTTACAAATAATTGAATGTCAATTGTGCTCTAGTCGCGCTAGAGATTTCGCTCTAAAAACTTGACCGATGCCATCACATCAAATCGAACAGTCGTTCTTATAACATTTGAGAATTAACCAAAAAAATTTTCGACAATCTTGAAACTTATCGACACCCAACAGCTGAAAATTGTAGCCCTAGAAGTTGAAAAATGACAAATTACTACGCTAATGTGGACTTATCAAAAAAGCATGCTTGATGTAGAGTTTATTGCTCCGAATCTTATCTAATTTTTCACCTTCTAGATGCATTTGATCTTTGGGATGCTGTCTTAAAAGTCATTAACAATGAAATGGGTGTTCCTCGTATTGATGTTGACTTCGCACGGAGTCATTTGTTCATGGAGTAGGACGGAGACCAATAAATGCCAAATTTGACCACATAAGTAGACTGCGAAGCACTATTTTTTATTTTCTTCAAACTATCTTTTTTGTACCAAACCATATCGCGATGTTGATCATAGACATCGCAATATGGTTTGGTACAAAAAAGATAGTTTGAAAAAAATAAAAAAATAAAAATAGTGCTTCGCAGTCTACTTATGTGGTCGAAAGGCTAACGACAACCGACAGAGAAACGCTAGAGCACGTTAAGGCTGCCCATTTGTATACGACAACAAAAAAGATAAGGTTTTCGTTAAAAGGGTTTTCAAAAAATTATTAACAAATAAAAATTGGATTGGCATTAATGGATTGGATTGGAATGAATGGATTGGAATTTCAATTGGCATTAAAATGGATTGAAATTAAAGAAATTGTTGGGTGATTTGGGTTTGAGCGAAAAGAAAATGCGACTGGAGTTTCATTGGGTTCTCTTGATGGGCCACGGGAAAAATTGCCTAAACTTTATGGGAGAAAACCCAAAAATTGAAACAGAAGTCAAACTTGATCAGCTCATCAATCTTGTGACTGAAGTAACTAACATGTTTTCTCCTGGAATAGAAATTGTTTCAAAACAGTTTTATGTTGATGATATAGAATTGATTACTGATTATTAGTTTTGAGCCGGGTTAAGCAAGGTAAGTTGATAGCCAAGCTCTAATAACTGTTACTTTTTTTTGCTCACTATGGAACACCAAGCAAGGATTTTAAGTTTTTTAAAGTGCCATTCTGACCTTCTAAAATGTGACTTAGAACGCTGAGACTTTTTAGCAGCTGTAGCAGGTCTTTGTGAATTATAGTCAAAAGATGACAAACCTTAGATTCACACCACCTAGATGGTTACCAAAAAATCTCAACACGCAATAAAACACGGTAAAAAAAATTGTGGTTTTTGCGGCATTTATGATAAAAGGCGCACACGTAGATGCACATTTATCGAAAATGAAATAGAACATATTGATAACTCTTTGAGTTACAAAATGAACAAAATTGATTCTGCATTTTGTACCGACCGCAATCACTGCTCTTTATTGGGTTCCAGCAGAAGCTGGAAAAATCTTTTGATTGATGTAATTGCTGCAGAAAAAAGCCTCAGAAAAAAAAATGCCGCATTCAAATCCACATGTGTTATTTTAAGGTCTTAAGATTTTTAGGTTTTCAGTTCAGAACTAATTAATAACCAGAATCACAAGCGATAGCTCTTCATACCTTCATCAAATCATTTGAAAATGTTTTATGACAAGTGAAATTGTTCAGTGCGAAGAAAGTGATAACTACGCATTGGAAGTCGAACTTGAAATTGAGAACTTTGAAAATACAATTGAAAATATTTTTTTCCGAATTTTTTTTATTACTATAAGAAGGGTAACATTACTTGCAAGCTCTTAAGTCTATTAAACCATATAATTAGTTAAATTAAAGATAGTTGTTTTTGCATTGTTGTTAAAGTGAAGTTTCATATTTTTTGGATACTTTTTGGCCATTAAGAAAGATAACATCGAAAAAGAAAAAAATTGTGTTAATTGTAAATTTACAACTTTTGCAATAAACGAAGCATACTATGAAAAAGCTTTATTTCAAAACCATCAAAAAATTTCAAGCGTTTGAAATGTCC